>NC_058088.1:194436860-194691285 GCF_014858855.1 Bufo gargarizans
TGGCTGTTGCCCCTCCCGGGGGTAGGTAGCAGCAGGGTCTGGAGCAGGTGCCGGGCTGTCTCTCCCTCCTCTCTCTTTATCTGGCAGTCTCTCAGGGGGAGGAGGGGGCTCTCTCTCTCTTCTCCTGTAGAACATGTCTATCTCCCCACGTCAGGGAGGTCATTAATAACCAATTAGGAGGGTCACCCGGGCCCCTATAAAGAGGGGAGGGAGCACTGAGCCCCAGTCTGCGACTTGGAGGAGGCAGCGGCTGCACCTCAGCACTAGTACTACGACCACCATCAGCCGCCTCACCCATGATGGGCTCAGTGCTCCCCGCGGAAGCCCTGGTGCTGAAGAGCGGCCTGAAGCCGCCGGGTCTGTCCCTGGCCGAGATGATCACGTCCGACATCCTGCACAGCTTCCTGTACGGCCGCTGGAGGAACGTCCTGGGGGAGCAGCTGTTCGAGGAGAAGAGCAACCCCAAGACCGCCTTCACCGCCGAGGTGCTGGCGCAGTCCTTCTCCGGAGGTAGGTGCCCCTGAAGCTGCTCTGGGGGGTAGGTGCCCCTAAGGATGCTCTGGGGGGTAGGTGCCCCTAAGGATGCTCTGGGGGGTAGGTGCCCCTGAGGCTGCTCTGGGGGGTAGGTCCCCCTAAGGATGCTCTGGGGGGTAGGTGCCCCTGAGGCTGCTCTGGGGGGTAGGTGCCCCTGAGGCTGCTCTGGGGGGTAGGTGCCCCTGAGGCTGCTCTGGTGGGTAGGTGCCCCTAAGGATGCTATGGGGGGGGGGGGTAGGTGCCCCTGAGGCTGCTCTGGGGGGTAGGTGCCCCTGAGGATGCTCTGGGGGGGGTAGGTGCCCCTGAGGCTGCTCTGGGGGGTAGGTGCCCCTAAGGCTGCTCTGCAGGTAGGTGCCCCTGAGGCTGCTCTGGAGGTAGGTGCCCCTAAGGCTGCTCTGGAGGTAGGTGCCCCTAAGGCTGCTCTGGAGGTAGGTGCCCCTAAGTCTGCTCTGGAGGTAGGTGCCCCTAAAGCTGCTCTGGGGGTAGGTGCCCCTAAGGCTGCTCTGGGGTAGGGGTAGGTGCCCCCGGCTGCTGTGGAGGTAGGTGCCCCTCCGGCTGTTCTCCCTCCTCCAGTTATTTTTGAAAGGGGGGGAAAACTAAAACAAAAAGTTGCCAATTGTTGCAGTTGTTCTGAAAAAGGCAACAATTGGTAAATATTTTGAAACTAATGGCAGGGCCCGGCGGCTTTTCTGTATTTTCCCCTATTCCTGATGGGGGTGATGATCCCGCACGTCCTCCCCTTCGGTTCCCATCAGAAGCCCCCCGGGGTCGCCCCCTTTCCCGGGATGGAGTCAGAAAAGCTTTTACATTCATTTAGTTAACTTCAATTTGACCTGAGAAAAAAAAAAAAAGTTTCCACTTAAACCAACTTAAAAAGATTCCAAAAGGAGAAGAAAAAGTCGCCTATTCTTTAAAATGTCTCAGGTCCGTACTCCTCATTCATCCATCCAGCTCCCTCGTCCTGGCATCCGTGAAGGGGGTATTATCACTCCCATTATCCTCTGTGTTCCTTTCCTAATTGACCATGAAGACTAATTCCCTCCGCATTCTCTGGGTGTCAGGCAGATAATCTCCCCGTTTTGTCGGGGGAAATTCCTCCAGCTTTTGGAGCGAGCCCTGGCGACACGATGCGCCAATGTATCTGCGACACTTTCCATACAGACTAATGAATTTAGAATGAGTCATTTCTTTCTTGTTGGGTTTCATGAATGGCCGTCACTTTAGCAGGGTGACAAATGATGGGGGCACTATTTAACCTCTGTCCGCCCGACAAATCGCCTCAATCTCCTCTATTGTCGCACGTTCTGTCTTCAGGAAAATCCCATTCGCTTGCGCCCTTTTTTCTCAGAACTTTTGGAATTGTTTCCTTATGATGATTATTTTTTTTTTTCTTTTTACACTGGCGCAGAATTTAGAGTCTCAGATACCAAAGGGAAGAAGGCGCTGCGCCAAATCTGTACAGAGACTGAAAGGAGATTAGTTCCTACATTTTTAGTTGCGAATTTAAGATAATGCAATGTAGAATAATCCCGGGGAGGCGAAGAGTTGAGGGTTTGTTACAGAGTATTACCACGGGGAGAACTTGTAGGAGCAAATGTCGCCAGGAACGGAAAAAATGGATGCGACAAAATCTGTTTATTATCAATCAGGACTGGTGTCCAAATTGTAGCAACAGGTGTCCTGCGACTTTTATACAATTGTTCCCAATTAATTCGTTTATGATTTAATTGTATTAATTCGTTTATGATTTAATTGTATCGATTCTGTTTCTGAATTAATTGTATCAATTCGTTTTCGATTTAATTGTAACAACCGAGACGATCACTTGGAGGAATGAGGGAGATTTGGGATCATTGTAATTCCGGGTGTGTTAGCGCTCCCGGATTATTGGGACCCGTGCAGACTGTCCTGACTGTGCGCCTTTTCCCGCAGAGGTCCAGAAGCTCTCCAGCCTGGTGCTGCCCTCAGAGGTCATCATCGCCCAGAGCTCCATCCCCGGGGAAGGGCTGGGAATCTTCTCCAAAACATGGATCAAGGCTGGGACCGAGATGGGGCCGTTCACCGGCAGAGTCATCTCCCCGGAGCACGTGGACCTGTGCAAGAACAACAACCTCATGTGGGAGGTGAGTAGTCATCATCCGCAGGTGCAGGGGGGGGGGGGGGGGCATCAAGGGATGAATTCCCCCCGGGAAGGAACTGATTGAATGAGATGAATGTCCTGCACACAGCAGAAGTGTCGCTCCATTGTCTCAGCTGTCAGGACAATCAGAGGGTCCATCACCTGAGATCATCCCCCCAGGGCTGTAGAGTGTACTGACACTACAACTCCCAGAATGCCATGGCGGCCTGCATGATGGGAAGAGTAGTATCTCCACAGGTGGAGGGCCAAACAATGTAAGAGAGGGGGTGCAGGAACCCCAAAAATAACACCAGGGGCCAAAGTGAGGAGGAGACCAGGAGGGAAGCCTGAGACTGATGGACATGGAAAGAAAGAGACCAGAGATAGAAGATAGAGATAGGGGGCAATGGAAAGGGGGGTGGGGGTCCTGATCTGGGCAATGGGGGTCTGATCTAAGCATGGGAGGTTCTGAGGATGAAGGGGGGGGGGGGGTTCCTGATCTGGGCAATGGGGGTCTGATCTAAGCATGGAAGGGTCTGAGCATGAAGGGGGGGGGGGGGGGTCCTGATCTGGGCAATGGGGGTCTGATCTAAGCATGGGAGGCTCTGAGCATGAAGGGGGGGAGGGGATCCTGATCTGAGCAATGGGGAGAGTCCTGGTCTGGGCAATGGGGTCTGATCTGAGCATGGGGGGGGGGGGGGAGATCTGAAAAGGTGGGAGATCTGAGCATGGGCGGTTTTGTTTGAGCATGGGGGTCAGATCTGAGAAGGGGGGATCTGAGCATGGGGGGGGAGGGGATCCTGATCTGAGCAATGGGGAGAGTCCTGGTCTGGGCAATGGGGTCTGATCTGAGCATGGGGGGGGGGGGGGGGAGATCTGAAAAGGGTCTGACACTGGGAGTCTAATTTGTGTTGTCTGATCCGAGCATTGGGGGTCTTATTTTAGGTCAGATGAGTAGTGTTGAGCGAACTTGTGTTTCATCTATCTAATATCTATCTATCTATCTATCTAAAAAAAATAAAAAATGACTACCAGGGGCCACAAGCTATACACTTACACACGAGTCACCGTATTGTTTGCCCTAAGATCAGACTCCTAAATCAGATCCCCAAACCTCATCTGTAGTGTTGAGCGAACTTGTGTTTTAAGTTCGACGTCTAAAGTTCGGGTTCGGGTTATCGGAGTATCCCGTTATGGATCCTAAATTCCGTTATGGTCCTTGGTAGCCCGAACCCGAACTTTAGACGTCGAACTTAAAACACAAGTTCGCTCAACACTACGATGAGGTTTGGGGATCTGATTTAGGAGTCTGATCTTAGGGCAAACAATACGGTGACTCGTGTGTAAATGTATAGCTTGTGGCCCCTGGTAGTCATTATTTATTATTTTGGGCTCTTCGTGTCTGTAAGGTTGGCCACCCCTGTATTAGATAGATAGATAGGAGATTGATATATCTAATATGTATCTATCATCTATCTGTCATTGTCAAGCATCTAATTATTAACCCCTTGTCGTGCCCCCCCCAGGTCTTCAATGAAGATGGCACAGTGCGGTATTTTATTGATGCCAGTCAGGAGGATCACCGCAGCTGGATGACCTACATCAAATGTGCCCGGAACGAGCAGGAACAGAACCTGGAAGTGGTTCAGATCGGGAACAGTATCTTCTACAAGGCCATCGAGGTAAGACTCTCATCATCTCCCATACACAACTCTTGGGTCCCTACGCAGACAAATGGCGGCTGGGGTTCATCACTGGCCCTGTCACCATTTCTTACAATGTATAGAACATTCTAGAATAAACTTCTAGAACATTCTAGAACATTGACAGTAAATACGCTTTTTGAGCTGGAACATTCTGCGTCGTGGGACGTCACCCGAAGGGCTGGTAATGGCCTCCGCTGGTCGCTATGTACACAGCTCCCCGTCATATAACAATAGGATCCGCCGGTATATCCGCAGCGCAGCGGGAAGTGCGACTCTTCCCTTCTAACAGGAAAAAATCAATTTGGCGTCTAACAAATGGCAGGTTACGGTGAATGCGCGGCGAGCTAAGCGCTCCTCCATACGAGTGCGGCCGCGTCTGTAAACATCACTTATTTAATAGAAGCTTCCGAGCCCCCGGCCATTTCCGAATTTGCTCCTGACGCACGCTGTCATTTTTCTTTTTTTGTCGGGGGAGGGGCAGCTGAACCTCGATGGGTCTAGATTTCACGTAACCTGACATACAAAGGGCTGGCGGTGCGATCATAGACCACGCGGCCTCCGCGCAGCTCATCCCGCTGAGATGGGCTCAAGGTCACCGCATTGCAGCATTGTATGGAAACCGGCGTAAGACACGCAGACACCCGGAGCAGCGCTCGCTCCATTCATCGCCCATCACACAGGTTCCTAATGTTAATTGCAGCATCCACCAAATGTCCTTGGTAACTAAGAAACTCAGAGACGGGATTCAGACGAGACACCAGGGGGTACAATAAGGAGAGGAGGCACCAACTGTAGATACCTCTCCTGCCTCCACGGGGGCCACCAAAGGGACACATAAGAGACTGTCCTCCAATAGTGTCCAAACACCATACAATATGGAGCAACGGGATCTACCGCTACCTATCGATTACAGAGACATTAGATCATGTGACTGATATCAGCCGCCCCTCTTATAACGCTCCAGCGCTGATATAACCTCCAGAGACATTACATCCTATGTGACTGATATCAGCCGCTCCTCTTATAACGCTCCAGTACTGATATAACCTCCAGAGACATTACATCATATGTGACTGATATCAGCCGCTCCTCTTATAACGCTCCAGTACTGATATAACCTCCAGGGACATTACATCATATGTGACTGATATCAGCCGCTCCTCTTATAACGCTCCAGCGCTGATATAACCTCCAGAGACATTACATCATATGTGACCGATATCAGCCACTCCTCTTATAACGCTCCAGCGCTGATATAACCTCCAGACATTACATCATATGTGACTGATATCAGCCGCTCCTCTTATAACGCTCCAGCGCTGATATAACCTCCAGACATTACATCACATGTGACTGATATCACCCGCTCCTATTATAACGCTCCAGCACTGATATAACCCCCAGAGACATTACATCACATGTGACTGATATCAGCCACTCCTCTTATAACGCTCCAGCGCTGATATAACCTCCAGAGACATTACATCATATGTGACTGATATCAGCCGCTCCTCTTATAACGCTTCAGCGCTGATATAACCTCCAGAGACATTACATCATATGTGACCGATATCAGCCGCTCCTCTTATAACGCTCCAGCGCTGATATAACCTCCAGACATTACATCATATGTGACTGATATCAGCCGCTCCTCTTATAACGCTTCAGCGCTGATATAACCTCCAGAGACATTACATCATATGTGACTGATATCAGCCGCTCCTCTTATAACGCTTCAGCGCTGATATAACCTCCAGAGACATTACATCATATGTGACTGATATCAGCCGCTCCTCTTATAACGCTTCAGCGCTGATATAACCTCCAGAGACATTACATCATATGTGACTGATATCAGCCGCTCTCTTATAACGCTCCAGTACTGATATAACCTCCAGAGACATTACATCATATGTGACCGATATCAGCCACTCCTCTTATAACGCTCCAGCGCTGATATAACCTCCAGACATTACATCATATGTGACTGATATCAGCCGCTCCTCTTATAACGCTCCAGCGCTGATATAACCTCCAGACATTACATCACATGTGACTGATATCAGCCGCTCCTCTTATAACGCTCCAGCACTGATATAACCCCCAGAGACATTACATCACATGTGACTGATATCAGCCGCTCCTCTTATAATGCTCCAGCGCTGATATAACCTCCAGACATTACATCATATGTGACTGATATCAGCCGCTCCTCTTATAACGCTCCAGTACTGATATAACCTCCAGACATTACATCACATGTGACTGATATCAGCCGCTCCTCTTATAACGCTCCAGCGCTGATATAACCTCCAGACATTACATCCTATGTGACTGATATCAGCCGCTCCTCTTATAACGCTCCATCGCTGATATAACCTCCAGACATTACATCATATGCGACTGATATCAGCCGCTCCTCTTATAACGCTCCAGCACTGATATAACCTCCAGAGACATTACATCCTATGTGACTGATATCAGCCGCTCCTCTTATAACGCTCCAGTACTGCTATAACCTCCAGACATTACATCACATGTGACTGATATCAGCCGCTCCTGTTATAACGCTCCAGCTCTGATATAACCTCCAGAGACATTACATCATGTGACTGATATCAGCCGCTCCTGTTATAACGCTCCAGTACTGATATAACCTCCAGACATTACATCCTATGTGACTGATATCAGCCGCTCCTCTTATAACGCTCCAGCACTGATATAACCTCCAGAGACATTACATCACATGTGACTGATATCGGCCGCTCCTCTTATAACGCTCCAGCGCTGATATAACCTCCAGAGACATTACATCACATGTGACTGATATCAGCCGCTCCTCTTATAACGCTCCAGCACTGATATAACCTCCAGAGACATTACATCATATGTGACTGATATCAGCCGCTCCTCCTATAACGCTCCAGCGCTGATATAACCTCCAGACATTACATCATATGTGACTGATATCAGCCGCTCTCTTATAACGCTCCAGCGCTGATAAAACCTCCAGAGACATTACATCATATGTGACTGATATCAGCCGCTCCTCTTATAACGCTCCAGTACTGATATAACCTCCAGAGACATTACATCCTATGTGACTGATATCAGCCGCTCCCCTTATAACGCTCCAGTCCTGATATAACCTCCAGACATTACATCCTATGTGACTGATATCAGCCGCTCCTCTTATAACGCTCCAGCACTGATATAACCTCCAGACATTACATCATATGTGACTGATATCAGCCGCTCCTCTTATAACGCTCCAGTACTGATATAACCTCCAGACATTACATCCTATGTGACTGATATCGGCCGCTCCTCTTATAACGCTCCAGCTGTAGGGTCAGTAACTTTTTATGCCCACGTCCTTGTATCTTGCGGTCTGCCCTGTGGGTAGTTGCTGCACTTGCCTCTTGCACCCTGTATGCTGCCAGTGCAGTCGTTGGCACCGGTTCCTGAATGTCTCTGTTTCTCCCCACAGACGATCCCTCCGGACCAGGAGCTGCTGGTGTGGTACGGCAATTCTCAGAACACCTTCCTCGGTATCCCCGGTGTGCCCGGAATTGAGGAGGAGCAGAAGAAGAACAAACATGGTGAGCACGGGGTCACAGCAGGGCAAATACATTGGCAAGTAGTGGCATTTTCAAAGTCGCTCCCCTGCAGTATCCGGCTCTGTCCAGCAGGGGGCAGTGACCTGGATGAGTCACGTTTTGATGATGGGGGGGGATAAAAAAAAAAAATGTGTTTTTATTTTATGTATTTATTTATTTATTTCCCCCCTTTGCTCCCCTCAGATGATTTCAGTGGTGGAGATCTCTCCGGACCGGTGCTCAGCGGCCGCATGCGCTGCGTCATCTGCCACAGAGGCTTTAACTCCCGCAGCAACCTGCGCTCCCACATGAGGATCCACACCCTGGACAAACCCTTCGTGTGTCGCTTCTGCAACCGTCGCTTTAGCCAGTCTTCCACCCTGCGCAACCACGTCCGACTGCACACCGGGGAACGCCCGTACAAATGCCAGGTCTGCCAGAGCGCCTACTCGCAGCTGGCCGGCCTGCGCGCCCACCAGAAAAGTGCCAGGCACCGCCCGCCGAATGGCTCCATGCAGGCTCACTCACCCACCATGCCGGTGCCACACCCCGCCTCCCTGGCACACCACATCCCCACCATGGTGTTGTGAAGACGGACGTCTAGAGACTTTCTGATTAGCACAAGTTATGGCCTTGGACTGCGGCGCCTTTGTCGCTGATTGCCGCCTCCGTTACTACCAAATCTCTACGCCAGTCTTAGCCGTTACCAAAAACAATGGTCCAGGACACTGATCACATGACATGGAATACGTGTTACCTGCATCGTGAGGACATTGCACCTACATCAGCATGCAGGAGGCACGAGGCACCAAGAGCTTCAGCGTGATCTCTAAGGCCTGCACTGTGCATAGGTCGGGGTAATACACAGGATCCCCGGGGGTAATACACAGGATCCCCGGGGGTAATACACAGGATCCCCGGGGGGTAACACACAGGATCCCCGGGGGGTAATACACAGGACCCCCAGGGGTAATACACAGGATCCTCGGGGGTAATACACAGGATCCCCGGGGGTAATACACAGGATCCCCGGGGGTAATACACAGGATCCCCGGGGGTAATACACAGGATCCCCGGGGGGTAACACACAGGATCCCCAGGGGTAATACACAGGATCCCCGGGGGTAATACACAGGATCCCCAGGGGTAATACACAGGATCCTCGGGGGTAATACACAGGACCCCCAGGGGTAATACACAGGATTCCCAGGGGTAATACACAGGACCCCCTAGGGTAATACACAGGATCCTCGGGGGTAATACACAGGATCCCCGGGGGTAATACACAGAACCCCCAGGGGTAATACACAGGATCCTCGGGGGTAATACACAGAACCCCCAGGGGTAATACACAGGATCCCCGGGGGTAATACACAGGAACCCAGGGGTAATACACAGAACCCCCTGGGGTAATACACAGAACCCCCTGGGGTAATACACAGGACCCCCAGGGGTAATACACAGGATCCTCGGGGGTAATACACAGGATCCCCGGGGGTAATACACAGGATCCCCGGGGGGTAACACACAGGATCCCCAGGGGTAATACACAGGATCCCCGGGGGTAATACACAGGATCCCCAGGGGTAATACACAGGATCCTCGGGGGTAATACACAGGACCCCCAGGGGTAATACACAGGATTCCCAGGGGTAATACACAGGACCCCCTAGGGTAATACACAGGATCCTCGGGGGTAATACACAGGATCCCCGGGGGTAATACACAGGATCCCCGGGGGTAATACACAGAACCCCCAGGGGTAATACACAGGATCCTCGGGGGTAATACACAGAACCCCCAGGGGTAATACACAGGATCCCCGGGGGTAATACACAGGAACCCAGGGGTAATACACAGAACCCCCTGGGGTAATACACAGAACCCCCTGGGGTAATACACATGATCCCCGGGGGTAATACACAGGAACCCAGGGGTAATACACAGAACCCCCTGGGGTAATACACAGAACCCCCTGGGGTAATACACATGATCCCCGGGGGTAATACACAGGACCCCCAGGGGTAATACACAGGATTCCCAAGGGTAATACACAGGACCCCCTAGGGTAATACACAGGATCCTCGGGGGTAATACACAGAACCCACAGGGGCGGTACACAGGAACCCCAGGGGTAATACACAGAACCCTCTGGGGTAATATACAGGACCCCTGGGGGTAATATACAGGACCCCTGGAGGTAATACACAGGACCCTCTGGGGTAATACACAGGACCCCTGGAGGTAATACACAGGACCCCTGAGGGTAATACACAGAACCCTCTGGGGTAATATACAGGACCCCCTGGAGGTAATACACAGAACCCTCTGGGGTAATATACAGGACCCCCGGGGGTAATATACAGGACCCCCCAGATATGTGTCCAAATAGATAATATGGGAAAAATTAGAATTAAAAAATTGGACATTTTGTGAGAAAAGGCTACAATTCTGCTCTCACGCTCGGAGGCTTGTTGTACATAGGATTGTATAAAGAAATCTATCTATAAATCTCTATATAAATATCTATAAATAGAAGTAAAGAGGATATCTATGACCTCGAGAGTATATATATATATATATATATGCCGCGCCAGGAGTCCGCCAGCGCATCACTTTATATCCTGTACATATGACATGTAAACTCTTTGCTGTCGTCGGAGACGCGCCATGTATTATACCTGTAAGTAATTTCTACCGCTCTGTATCTACAGCAGATTCCGAATAAAAGAAGGACATTTATTTTGTGAAATTAATTCCTATGACAAGAATTTGCATTTTGTTTTGCTTTAATTTTATTTACTTTATAATTTTCCTTTTTTCTAACGTCTAAACATAAAACATCGCAGGGCGCCGGTCCTCGCGTCTCATCCGGCGGGAACCTGGTTCAGAGTTACTTTGTTTCAGATTTAATCCCCTAAAGCAGGACTTTTCTTTTCTGTATTTCTGCTGTAAACTCCAGCCTGGTTTTTATGTTATGGCCTCAAAGTTCAGCTGCAATTAGAGAATTACATTGAATTTGTGGCATTTAATATAAGATCGGCCTCCAGGATCTACAGAAATCATCATCCGGAACGATAGGAGTGCAGAAAATGGATCCGTCAACAGAAAACCAGCGACGCACTTGCTGTCATCATAATCCTCATTTCTAAGTAATTACCAGTCTGTGCTGGGAGGTTTATGACAGGGACAATGAGAGTCTGCTGCCATGGAAGGATAGATAGATATGAGATAGATAGATGGATAGATATGAGATAGATAGATAGATGGATAGATATGAGATAGATAGAGATAGATAGATGAGAGATAGATAGATAGATAGATAGATAGATATGAGATAGATATGAGATAGATAGATATGAGATAGATATGAGATAGATAGATAGAGAGATAGATAGATAGATATGAGATAGAGAGATAGATAGATAGATAGATAGAAGATAGATAGATAGATGAGAGATAGATAGATAGATATGAGATAGATAGATATGAGATAGAGAGATAGATAGATAGATAGAAGATAGATAGATGAGAGATAGATGAGAGATAGATAGATATATATTAGATAGATAGAGATAAATAGATATTCGATAGATCGATACATAATAGACAGTAGATAGATATAGATAAAGATAGATATGAGACAGATAGATAGATAGATATGAGATAGATAGATAGATAGATAGATAGATATGAGATAGATATTAGATATATAGATAGATATATATATATTAGATAGATAGAGATAAATAGATATTCGATAGATCGATACATAATAGACAGTAGATAGATATAGATAAAGATAGATATGAGACAGATAGATAGATAGATATGAGATAGATAGATAGATAGATAGATAGATAGATATGAGATAGATATTAGATATATAGATAGATATATATATATTAGATAGATAGAGATAAATAGATATTCGATAGATCGATACATAATAGACAGTAGATAGATATAGATAAAGATAGATATGAGACAGATAGATATATATATGTATGAGATGTTAGATAGATAGTAGACAGATAGATCGATATGAGATAGATATTAGATAGATAGATAGATAGATAGATAGATAGATTGATATGAGATAGATATTAGATAGATAGATAGATATGAAATAGATAAATAGATATTCGATAGATCGATACATAATAGACAGTAGATAGATAAAGATAAAGATAGATAGATATGAGACAGATATATATATATATATATATGAGATGTTAGATAGATAGTAGACAGATAGATCGATATGAGATAGAGACAGATTTGAAATAAATACATAGATTTTTTTTAGTAAGAAAAAATGTAAATAATGTAATTGAATATAAAAAAATATTTAAAAAATTCTAAATAGTAATTCAAAACACGGCCCGGTGAAAGCAGGTGTCATCCCATCCCTGTGCATTATATAATTATTTCTTATATGTAAAGCACGAAAAAACACAAAGAAATGTTTTTGTTCTGAATCTGAATATATGAAATATGACGATAGAAAAATAAATAAAGATATCGGAGCCGGAGCGAGACGTCCTCTGTGCTGGAATTTTACACACGTTTAATGTTTCATTACATTAATGAAGCGTAGAAACAATTATGAAAAACTAAAATAAAAATTAACAATTGACATGAACATTCTAAATAAAAATAAAGATTTTCAACAATTTCTAACAAAATCTAAAAAAACCTCCATTAAAAAATAATTATGTATTAACAATTGACATGAAAATTCTAAATAAAAATATTTACATTTCTAACAAAATTGAAAAAAAAAATCTCCATTAAAAAAATACGAGCTAATGGACAACAACTGAACTGAACTCATTTTCTAATCATCTGATATTTTAGTGTTTTTTCCCAGCCGTAAGGCGCCAGCGGCAGCATCTGCGGTTCAGGTGCCTTTAACGTGCGGATGAATCGCCTGCTTTTAATTGCATGTGAGAAGCGATGGTTGTGAGACGGACGAGGAGCCGCTCGCTCTGATCATGTTTATTTTGGATGTTTTCTGGAACGCGCTGTGTTTTTCGGCGGAGTGAACCAATCCTGCTGCCGCGTTCATCTCCCTGTAAATCACACAACAAAAAGACCAGTGCATTCTGAGAAGATGCCTAAACACCGTCACGTCTGGGTGGCGTTCCCCGCGAGCGGCGTCCTGATGCACTTGACAATTGCTGGTATCCGGATACAATGGAATGTTTTCTGCTGTAACCTTGTTCCTTGTTGACCCGCTTTATGTCATGGACGATGCATGATTTATGGTGGAGGATGCGGGCACAATGCGCAGCATCTCTCTATTAGCTACAGTGCCGGGTTATGATTGCCCTATTGTTAGCGGAAAATGGAGTTTTTAAACTGCTTACTTGACCCGGCATCTGGAGAGCGCATTGTCAGCTGCTCAATTAATGGAAATATTTTCATATCAAATGTGGAATCTCAATATTCAGAAAACTGAGTAGATTCTCTTTATTTCAGATTCAAGGACTCAAATAATTGCATCTATTATTTTTAGATAATGAAGATAATTAATAAAATATATTCTTATTAGAAATGTTTATCTCTCTATCCATCTCATATCTATCTATCTAATAGCTTATCAATCAAATTCAAATCAGCTTTATTGGCAGGACTAAATACATTTCAGCATTGTGAAAGCGAGCGGGAAATAAATGGATGGGGACACGTCCAGGGTGGGGGTAAAGGAGTCTGTGGTATATCAGGCTCCTCTCAGTCTATGGCAGGCAGTAATATACTGTGCTGCTGTGGCCGCTGTGTTCTCCTCTTCTCCCAGCAGTATGGAGAGTCTCTCTTCCTCCTCCATGGAGGTGAAGTCTGGGCAGAGATCAGACAGTCTCCTGAAAAGGACGTCTCTTACCGCTGAGTATTTGGGGCACCGCAGCAGGACGTGGGCCTCATCCTCCACGGCCTCCTGGTTGCACTGCTGGCGCAGTCTGCTCTCTCTAGGCTTGTACCTCTGTCAGTGCCGTCTGATGAGCAGACTGTGGGCGCTCAGTCTGTGCCGGCTCAGGATCTGTCAGTTCTCCAGATATGGGGCCAGTTTGTACTCCTGCCGCAGGCGCGGCTATACTGTCAGCTTCTGTGATGTTCCTATGTTGTTCCTTCAGTTGCTGATATATTCCTCTTTGCTCTTGTGCATCGACTTCTGGATTTCTCTTCAGGGTTTCAGGCTGTACTGGTTATTGGCATGGTCAGGCTGTACTGGTTATTGGCATGGTCAGGCTGTACTGGTTGGTGGCATGGTCAGGCTGTACTGGTTGGGGGCATGATCAGGCTGTACTGGTTATTGGCATGGTCAGGCTGTACTGGTTGGTGGCATGGTCAGACCCTACTGGTTGGTGGCATGGTCAGACCGTACCGATTAGTGGCTTAGTCAGGCTATACTGGTTGGTGGAATGATCAGACTGTACTGGTTGGTGGCATAGTCAGGCTGTACTGGTTGGTGGAATGGTCAGGCTGCACTGGTTGGTGGAATGGTCAGGCTGTACTGGTTGGTGGAATGATCAGGCTGTACTGGTTGGTGGCATAGTCAGGCTGTACTGGTTGGTGGAATGGTCAGGCTGTACGGGTTGGTGGCATGATCAGGCTGTACTGGTTGGTGGCATGGTAACGCTGGGTTTGGTTGACTTGTTCCAGGGTGCTTCGTTTTTCTGGGGCTTATTGGTGTAGCAAGGCTTTCTATCTATGTAAACTTTTATTTATATCTATCTATCTATCTATCTCATATCTATCAATGAATAAAGTTTTTGGGCAGGTCTAAATTATACATTAGTATTGCCAAAGCATGTGGGAAACAGGGGGTTGAGAAAAGGGGACAAACCCGGGGTCGGGGTATCTGAGTCCGTGGCGTATCAGGCTCCTCTCAGTCTGTGGCAGGCACTGATATATTGTGCTGCTGTGTCTACAGTGTTCTCTTCCTCCTCCATGGAGCTGAAGTCTGGGAGTAGATCAGAGAGTATCTATCTATCTATCATCCATCCATCTATCTATCGGCACATTCTGCCTTCTCTGGGCTTGTACCTCTGTCTGTGCTGCCCAGATTCGATGAGCAGCCTGTGGGCGCTCAGTCTCTGGGATTGGGGAGTTTCTCCAGATATTAGGTAGTTTGCACTCCCTCTGCAGCCTCTGGTATATCCATCTATCTATCAATCTCATATATATTATCTATGTATTTATCTATCTTTTATCTATCTATCTATCTAATATCTATCTATCTATCTATCTATCTATCAATCTCATATCTATTATCTATGTATCTATCTTCTATCTATCATCTATCTATATATCTCATATCTATCTATCTATCATCTATCTAATTATCTATCTATCTATCTATCTATTAATTACATCCGTACACCATCTCCCTCTTAATCTATTGACTCTACCCCGTCATTACCGCTCTATGTGACTTCTTCTCTCCGCGCTGTTATACTTCGCGCTCGGCTATTATCATCGGTGATGAATTATACTTTATCGGAAAAATGACAAATGCAAACAAAAGAAGCGCCGTCTCATCCAGAGAAGCTGGAACCTTTCAGAACCTGACGCTGTTATTAAAGGGACAGGCGCCTTGATGAAGTGTCAGGCAATAAGTGGGGGAGGGGACTGTCACATATTCTCTGTGTGACGTTGACCTCTGAGCGTCATGAGGTGACACGTTGCGAGCGAGGCGCGGGCTCATCCTGTAGCGGAGGACGGGCTGTAAGCACCTATTACCGGCAATGAATAGACGCCAGTGTCAGGCATTAGAATGGACTTGTTGGCTGACAGCGCCTCGTATCCTCGTGTCTCGCACAGCGGGGCGCCGCGCTGAAACGTCTCAAAATACAGGTACAACAAGGCGATGAAAAGGCAGCGGAGACAACACGAAATCCAGCGCTGAAAGCCTCGCTCACCGCAACGCCGCCGCCCGACACATTCTGGAAATAATATAATGAAATTATAACGCTTTCCCAGGTGACGCGGCGAAGCCGCAAGTTATATCGTAAAGATGGAAAACTGAGCTTTTATGTCCTGAATGAGATAACAGCAGAAAGGTCTAGAGATGAGGCGGAAACATCCGCATCAGATAGAAAAACGATGAGGAAAAGTCACAGAAATGTAATAATGATAACTGAGAGATCATAATTATATAGAAGATAAATATATATGAGACGGATAGAGAGATACCAAGGGAGACTCTCTAGGAAGGACTACATTAAACTGCCATGTGGGTAGCAGCGTGGTGGACTACACCATCACAGACATGGACCCCACAAACATTGGGGCCTTCATAGTCAGCCCACAATCGCACTTGTCTGATCACAACCAAACATCTCTATATATTAGGTCAACAAACAATCCACCAGGACAAATACCTCAGCAGCTCTTCAAACTGCCTCCATCTTATAGGTGGTCCAAGACCTCGGCTCAGAAATATAAAGAGGCGCACAATAAACCAGAAATCCAAGGGATGCTCTACTACTTCAACAAGGTGTTCGAGATAAACCCAGAAGGAGTCAACCAAGCTGTAAGAGATCTTAATAATATATTTTACTCCATGGCAGAAATGGCTGACCTGAAAAAGTATGGCCACCTGAAGCAAAAAGAAGATAACCCCAACGCTTGGTTTGATGAGGAGCACAGAAATGTACGGAAGACCTTGAGATCGGCCTCAAATAAAAAGCATAGAGATCCCAACAACACCAAGCTGCGGGAAGTCTACGACACAACGCAGAGGCAACACAAAACCCTCCTCAGAAGGAAAAAGCAAGAATATACCTCAACCAAACTTACACCACAGCTTCAAGATGCCCTCCAAGATAACTCCTTCTGGGAACTATGGAACCACCTGGGCACAAATGAGAAGAAAAACAACCTCCATATTCAGAACGGCAACATCATCATTTCAGAGATCTCTACAGAGACATCCCAAAAGAAGAACGTAACCCAGACCAAGAACAAATTAGGTCAAAACTGAAGAGCTTGGAGGAGATACTTAAAGATTTCCAAAACCTGCTAGACTCACCCATAACACTGCAGGAGATATCAGAGAGAATATCAACCATAAGAGGTAAGGAAGCCAGCGGCACAGATGGCATCCCACCCGAAATGATTAAGTACAGCCCACCAGCAATGCAGGTAGCCATAGCAAAACTGTACAACATTGTGCTGAGCGCTGGCTGGAACCAAGGTGTCATAACCCCAATACACAAGAGCGGGGACAGGTATGACCCGCCAACTACCGAGGGATATGTATCAGCAGCTATCTGGGGAAACAGTATCCTGAACCAGAGAATCCTCGGCTTTCTCATCCAGCACAATGTACTCAGTAAAAGCCTAGCAGGGTTCATGCCAAACCACCGCACCACAGACCACGTCTACACCCTGCACCGCTCATCCAGAGCCATGTCCACAACACAAAGAAGGGAAAGATATACGCTTGTTTCGTGGACTTTAAAAAGGCCTGTGACTCGGTGTGGCACCCAGGATTGCTCCTGAAGCTATTGGAGAGCAGAATAGGAGGAAAGACATACAACGTCATCAAAAGCTCCTACACCGAGAACCGATGCAGCGCGAAGGTAAATGGGAGGAGAACGGCGTTACTTCCAGCAGAGCCGAGGAGTCAGACAGGGCCGCAGCCTCAGTCCAACTCTCATTAACATTTACATCAACGAGCTGGCAGCGGCTCTGGAGTCCTCTTCAACACCAGGTCTCATCCTCCATGACACTGAGGTGAAATTTCTCCTCTATGCGGATGACCTTCTCCTACTATCACCAACTGAGAAAGGTCTCCAAGACCAGCTAGTCATTCTGGAGAAATTCAGCACCACATGGGCCCTTCCCATCAGGGAAGGAAAACAAAGTCAGCCAGGCCCCCGACCTTCACGCTACACAACCGCCCTCCTACAGCCACCAACAGGTACACCTACCTGTGCCTGATAATTGACCAAACTGGGAGCTTCAAATCAGCCATTGAGGAGCTGAAAGACAAAGCATGCAAGACCTTCTACAACGTCAGAAGACGACTGTACCACCTCAAAGCACTCACGAGGGTCTGGCTTAAAATCTTTGACTTCATCATTGCACCAATCCTCCTGTATGGCAGTGAAGTCTGGGGCCCTCACACGTACCCCGACTGGTCAAGATAGGATTCCAGTCCAACAGAAATATTCCACCTGGAATTCTGTAAGCATCTCCTCCAGGTCCATCGGAGAACCTCTAACAGTACCAGTCGAGGGGGGTTGGGCAGATTCCCTCTACACTTTACAATGCAGAAGAGGGCGCTACCATTCTGGGGCCATCTACAAGGTAGTAGTGAAGGCTCCCATCACCATAAAGCCTTGCTACAACAAGGGATCCCAGGCAAGGCAAAGCCCCAAAATCAACTTAATGGAACCCAGCCCGACCAGATAGTCACCCCACACCACCTCACAAAAGCCGGGATCAGGAACACAGTAAACAAGAGACAAGAGGAATACGTCAGTGAATGAAGGAAGGAGGTGAGAGCATCCCAGAAGCTGACGGTGTACCAGAGCCTGCAGAGAGACTACAAACTGGCCCCATATCTGGAGAGACTAGGGAACCCCAGAGACCGGAAAATCCTGAGCCGCTACAGACTGAGCACCCACAGCCTGGCCGTCGAATCCGGACGGCATCGACAGAACTACATACCTAGAGAAAGCAGACTGTGCCAGCAGTGCCCCCTGGAGGTGGTGGAGGATGAGGCCCACTTCCTGATATACTGTCCCAAATACTCAGCAGTGAGGGACATCCACTTTAGGAGACTGTCTGATCTCCTCCCAGACTTCAGCTCCATGGAGGAGGAAGAGAAGCCGCCCATCCTGCTGGGAGAGGAAGAGAACACTGTGGACATAGCAGCTCAATATATCAGTGCCTGCCACAGACCGAGAGGAGCCTGATATGCCATGGGCTCAGATACCCCGACCCGGGGTGTGTCCACCCCCCCTTCCCCCCTGTCATGATACGCCACCGACTCTTATACACCGACCCCGGTTTGTCCCCATTTCTCAACCCCCTATTTCCCACATGCTTTGGCAATACTAATGTATAATTTAGACCTGTCAATAAAGCTTTTTTTTATAGATTTATAGGAGATAGATAATGAAATAGATAGATAAATATGCTAGAGATAGAGAGATAATAGATAGATATGAGATAGATAGAAGATGGATAGATATGAGACAGATAGATAGATAGATAGTGTAGGAAAGTACAAGGGGTCGTCATTGATGGTAGGTATGTGTCACCAAGATTTCTGGCCTCGGTGAAGTAAGAGCCGGTATTTTTATATGTCAGTAGCAGCTAATGCTGATTGACACTTTTGCTATTTAGTATGGCTGTAAATAGCTGATCCGGGACAGCTCTTATTGGGAGTAGTCAAAGTGCTGGGTGGGTGACTACTTCCCACGTTCCAGGCTGGGTTTTGGCAGCACCTGGCTGTCCTTAAAAAGGCAGCTGGACTCAGCAGCAGAGAACACCCTGTGTGTTATGATCCGAGCCCTGTGCTGGGCTGAAAAGCCGAGACCCGTGTGTTGGGAGAGCAGCCACCTAAAGCCTGCATTTAGACTGCTGGAGGCAGAACCGCCGACAAGATGACGTTTTTTGTAATGCATGAACTTTCTACTCAGTGTGAACAAACACCAACCCTGCAAAGAGTGTTTTGTGTTTGACCTATGTGTGAATAAACACGGACATTTAAATTATGAACTTATACTTTGCCTCTGTACTGCGTCCGCTTATCCCAACTACCAAAGCGAATCCCCACAATTGGTGGAGGATGCGGGCAAGCGCAGTGAGGCTGGCATGAAGGCCGAAATATTTTTGTTTTTCCGGGCACGGTTGTATGTCTTACATCAAACCAGCGAGATTACGACCTGTGTCTCTCGACAAAATGGAGGCTGTCGTGAAAGCTCTTGTGGAGGCTAACTTGCAGCAGCGGGAGGCTAATCAGCGGCAGCAGGGAACCAACCAGCTGCTGTTACAACATGTGATGGCTTTACAAGCGGCAGGAGCATCCCAGAGCGTCCATGATGCCCGAAAAGTGGTCTGTGCGGCGATCCCTAAGATGACCCCCTCGGTGGACATTGAGACCTATCTGGCGGTGTTTGAAAAGGTGGCCGTGAGGGAAAGACTACGCCGAGATCAGTGGGCTGAGGTCATCGCTTGGTTCCTGGCATCCGGACCCCAGCAGGTGTTTTTCGACTTACCAGATGATCAAGCGGCTGACTACCCGACAGTAAAGGGTGAGATTCTGGGGGTGAATGTGTTGGTCCGGGCCCAGCGGGTGCATTGGTGGGAGTCTAACCCAGATGAACCCGCGAGACCTCAGTACTATGATCTATTACACCAGTTGCAAAAATGGCTGCACCCTGAGTCCCACTGCTATGCCGGACCGTCTGATGTATTCTGGAGAGCTTTGCCGTACCCTCTCCAGCACTGGATCGTCCAGGTATCTCCCGGTAATGCCCTGGAGATGGTCGACCTGGTGGAGCGCTATGAGGCTACCAGGAATCTACAGGGGGGTTCTTTTGGGAGGGGGGCCATCAAACCCCGGAAATCTCCACCACAGACTGGTGCCAGCAAAACCCGCCCGGGATATACCCCCTACAGACCTAGCTCCAATAGTATGCTGGCAGTGCCAGGAGCCCGGACACATAAGGGCCAACTGTCCCCATTGGGGCGAACCCATGGATACTAACTATGGCTACCGCCACTCCTTGTATGCCAGGAAGCTGTGTGCCTCCGGTACCCCAGAGACTAGAGACAACAACCACTTGTGCCAGGTGCAAGTGGGAGACACACTGGCGGTAGCTCTGCTGGACTCAGGGAGTCTAGTGTCCCTGGTAAGAGCTTCCCTGGTGCAGCCCGCCGAGTATACTGGCCGAAAAGTCAGGGTCGTGTGCATCCATGGGGACTTAAAGGACTATTCCACGGCTCTGGTGTCTTTGTCCACGGTGGCCGGCAGGTGGACGCACGAGGTGGCCGTCGCCACCAATTTACATTATGAACTTATAATTGGGAGAGACTCCCCGGGTTTCCCGGCACTGTGGCCTGATACGAAAGTTACCGATACCCATGAGAGTGGCCTGGCTCAGGGGGGAGGCCCGAACCCTGGGAACCTGAGACCAGAGGGCTAGCGGTAGGGGTGGCCGCCACTACGGTGGAAGAGGGGGAGACAACCCCATTAAGTGTAATGGTAGGAGACGTAGAGGATTTTCCGCCAGGTCCTGAGTTGGCAGACTTCAAGGTCTCCAGGAAAAATTTCGGTACAGCACAACACCGGGACCCAACGCTATCTCGGGCTAGGAGAATGTTGTAATAGTTGATGGTGAACCACAACAACCGGGGGCAGAGTTAGTGTTTCCCAGTTTTGTGGTTCATCAGAAGATGCTGTATCGGGTAAACCAACTATGGGGGAAGCATGTTGAACAGCTAGCCCACCAACATGTTCTTGGGGGACACCTGGGATGGCAGAAAAGGCAGGACCGGATACTACAGTGGTTTTACTGGCCCAGTGTGTTCAGAGAGGTGGAAGAGTTTTGTAAGTCTTGCCCGACCTGCCAGATAACTAGCCCCCAGCCACATTTCCGTAGTCCCCTAGTGCCTCTCCTGATTATCGAGGTTCCGTTTGAGCAAATCGCTACGAATCTTATAGGACCAGTACCGAAGGCCACTAGAGGGAACCAACACATCTTGGTCATCCTAGACTACGCCACTCGGTACCTGGAGGCGGTGCCACTGCGACATACCTCGGCCAAACTCATACCTAAGGAGTTAATGGAAATGTTTTCCCGAGTAGGACTACCTAAAGAGGTTCTGACCGACCAAGGGACCCCTTTTATGTCCAAGGTCAATGATGGAACTCTGTAAATTACTGCACATGAAACAGCTTCGGACATCTGTGTATCATCCGCAAACAGACGGTCTGGTAGAACGGTTTAACCAAACATTAAAAAATATGTAGAAAAAAGGTAGTGTCTAAAGATGGGATGGACTGGGACCTCCTTCTGCCCTGGCTCATGTTCGCAGTGCGAGAGGCACCCCAGGCCTCTACTGGGTTCTCACCCTTTGAACTGCTATATGGCAGACACCCTCGCGGTCTCTTGGACGTGGCCAAAGAGGCGTGGGAACAACAACCCACTCCACATAGAAGTGTCATTGAGTACGTCACCCAGATGCAACAGCGGATACCGTGTTGCCTCTTGATAACATATGGAGGCCGCTCAGCGAGCCCAGAGTCGGGTCTATAATCGGCAGGCTCGGCTCCAGATCTTTAACCCGGGTGATTGGGTTTTGGTTCTGGTGCCGATCATGGACAGTAAGTTCCTAGCTAGGTGGCAGGGGCACTATGAAGTACTTGAAAAAGTTGGTGAGGTAAACTACAAGGTACACCAGCCGGGGCGGCGAAAGCCGGAGCAGGTTTACCATGGGAATTTACTCAAACCGTGGAAAGATAGGGAAACCTGTACAAAAGACAGCCCGCGGCCGGTTATTTTTAGAAGAGGTACCGACCCCTCTGTCTGATGCAAGAGAGGCGGCTGCCACAGTAAGAACTGCTGACAGCCTCTCCTCTAAACAGACTCAGAAGAACAGGGAGTTAATTAGTCAGAACACGGATGTGTTCTCGGACCTTCCTGGACGCACTTCCATAATCCAGCATGACATTGTCACTGAGCCTCAGGCAAAAGTCCGATTAAAACCAGACCAGATGCCCGAGGCTCGGCGACAAGCCATCTCGGAGGAGGTGCAGATGATGCTTCAGCTAGACGTCATTGAGGAGTCAAAAAGTGAGTGGGCCAGTCCTATAGTACTGATACCCAAGCTGGACGGGAAGTTGTGGTTTTGTAACGACTTTCGAAAACTTAACGAGGTTTCCAAATTCGATGCATATCCCATGCCTCGGGCGGATGAGCTCATCGAGAGGTTAGCTCAAGCCCGGTATTTTTCTGTTTTGGACCTCACGAAAGGGTACTGGCAGGTGCCCTTAACGGAGGCTGCCAAAGAGAAAACGGCCTTCATCACGCCTGAGGGGCTGTACCAGTATAAGGTCTTACCCTTTGGTCTGCATGGCACCCCGCCACCCAGTCCGCGACTAATGGACATTGTGCTTCGTCCAGATCGTCGGTACGCCTCGGCTTACCTGGACAATATTGTCATCCACAGCACCGACTGGGAAAGTCACCTACCCAAAGTGCAGGCCGTAGTGGACTCCCTTCAGAAAGCTGGCCTAACCGCTAACCCCAAAAAATGTGCGATAGGGTTAGAGGGACTAAATACCTGGGGTATGTCATTGGGCACGGAGTCATCAATTCCCAAGTGAACAAAATAGAGGCGAATCGGAATTGGCCCCGACCTGTCACCTCCCGGCAAGTAAAGTCCTTCCTGGGAATGGTGGGCTATTACATGAGGTTTGTTCCCCACTTTGCTACTCTAGCCGCGCCCTCGACAGGGTTATTGGAGGGACGCAAGTCAGTGAGGGTTTGCTGGGATGATCAGGCGAAGTCGGCCCTATGTAGGTCCCCGGTTTTAGTGACTCCCGACTTCAAGTGGGAATTCATAGTACAGACAGACGCCTCGGAAGTAGGCCTCGGTGCTGTACTGTCTCAGGAAGTCAATGGGGAGGAACATCCCGTTGTCTTCCTCAGCCGTAAGCTCTCCCCAGCCGAGACCCAGTACAGTATAGTGGAGAGAGAGTGACTGGCCATCAAGTGGGTACTCGAGTCTCTCCGCTATTATCTGTTGGGGAGGAAGTCCCGTGTCCCGTCTGGTGACCGACCACTGCCATCAAGTGGATGAGCCAGGCCAAGGACAGAAATGCTCGGGTCACCAGGTGGTTCCTCGCTTTCAGAACTTTAAGTTTTTGGTAGTTATATTCTTGTACATAGGAGGCAGTATTATAGTAGTTATATTCTTGTACATAGGAGGCAGTATTATAGTAGTTATATTCTTGTACATAGGAGCAGTATTATAGTAGTTATATTCTTGTACATAGGAGCAGTATTATAGTAGTTATATTCTTGTACATAGGAGGCAGTATTATAGTAGTTATATTCTTGTACATAGGAGGCAGTATTATAGTAGTTATATTCTTGTACATAGGAGGCAGTATTATAGTAGTTATATTCTTGTACATAGGGGGCAGTATTATAGTAGTTATATTCTTGTACATAGGAGCAGTATTATAGCAGTTATATTCTTGTACATAGGAGGCAGTATTATAGCAGTTATATTCTTGTACATAGGAGCAGTATTATAGTAGTTATATTCCTGTACATAGGAGCAGTATTATAGTAGTTATATTCTTGTACATAGGGGGCAGTATTATAGTAGTTATATTCTTGTACATAGGAGCAGTATTATAGCAGTTATATTCTTGTACATAGGAGGCAGTATTATAGTAGTTATATTCTTGTACATAGGAGCAGTATTATAGTAGTTATATTCCTGTACATAGGAGCAGTATTATAGTAGTTATATTCCTGTACATAGGAGCAGTATTATAGTAGTTATATTCTTGTACATAGGAGCAGTATTATAGTAGTTATATTCCTGTACATAGGAGGCAGTATTATAGTAGTTATATTCTTGTACAGAGGAGGCAGTATTATAGTAGTTATATTCTTGTACATAGGAGGCAGTATTATAGTAGTTATATTCTTGTACATAGGAGCAGTATTATAGTAGTTATATTCTTGTACATGGGAGCAGTATTATAGTAGTTATATTCTTGTACATAGGAGCAGTATTACAGTAGTTATATTCTTGTACATAGGAGGCAGTATTATAGTAGTTATATTCTTGTACATAGGAGCAGTATTATAGTAGTTATATTCTTGTACATAGGAGCAGTATTATAGTAGTTATATTCTTGTACATGGGAGCAGTATTATAGTAGTTATATTCTTGTACATAGGAGCAGTATTACAGTAGTTATATTCTTGTACATAGGAGGCAGTATTATAGTAGTAATATTCTTGTACATAGGAGGCAGTATTATAGTAGTTATATTCTTGTACATAGGAGCAGTATTATAGTAGTTATATTCTTGTACATAGGAGCAGTATTATAGTAGTTATATTCTTGTACATAGGAGCAGTATTATAGTAGTTATATCTCCCCCAGAATTTGATAGTAATTTACTTTTATATAAACTCGTTGTAGATAACATAGTTTCTCACATTTGATCTCTGATTCACATTTAGAGACCGGGGTCAATAAGTGTATAACAAAGCCCATCAGATGAAGAAGTGGTGATACGACATAATGCTCCTCCTTGGGTTTTCCTCCTTTGGGTCAGTAGTCAGTGAGCAGCGCACATCCCTTATAGCAGGCATGTCCAAACTGCGGCCCTCCAGCTGTTGCAAATCTACAACTCCCAGCATGCCTGGGAAGCTTACAGCTATTAGGGCATGCTGGGAGTTGTAGTTTTGCAACAGCTGGAGGGCCACAGTTTGGACATGCCTGCCTTATAGATTTACCTACGTTCCCATGATGCTTTGCAGCACGTTCTCCGGATCCTCCAGATATAATTATATTGTTCCTCTGAGTGTTGATGGGATATTTGGGGGGATTTCTCCTGGGTTTAGGTTCTTCTCTCACCTCTCCAGTGGTCTGTCGACGCGGGGGCCTCATCCTGCATCCAAACCTCAGGTTTATACATAGGAAACAACCTGTAGTTTTATTCTTTAGTTTTTTTAATTTTCTTGCTGCAATATAATGAGTTTTGGGAACGCCACGCTGCACACCGAGGCCTGAAACTGTGATATACATTTTTTGGTTTTGTCGCAAATTTTACAGATTTTTTTTAATAAAACTTAAGGAGAGTCTTTGCAATGTTTTTTGGGATGCAAATCTGATCATTTTCTTACTATGTAAATGGGAGTAACAGAGCGCCCCCTATAGGTAGAATACAAGGTCATATGTAATATTAGCTTTCACCTCAGCGCCCCCTACTGGAATGGCATATGCTTAATGTACGAGTAATGAATAGACCCAAAAGTTCCTGATGTGGCGCCCCCTATAGGTAGAGCCAATGCTTACATTTAACAAGCAGACCTTCTACTGGTAGAGATTGTGGCTCTATAGGAAATACCTATAGATATCCAGAGTCCATATGTGCCCGTGCGAAATAGACCTGCTCGGTGGTGCCCTCTATAGGCAGAACATAGGCTTACATACAAAGCAGCCCTCCATCTAACTCCAGAGTTTGACTTGGGCGTCCCTGGAATATCGCCCCCTGGTGGTTGCTAATTATGTGAAGAGAACAGAACAATATTTCTTAGTGTAATTATGGAAGGCCTACCATAAAGAGGGTCCATCTGCAGTATGTCACCAGGACGTTCACTATTAAACCAGGCACAACGTCTTGTACGGCTTGTTCATCTGAATGTAATAACAAAGCAAAAAAAAACTTTTAATGCATATGCAAATGAGCGGTCAAGTGCACCAAGGGCGGGCTAAGCCACTCGGTGCACCCTTACTGCTTCCTCTGCCAGCCCCTCGCTCTCCTTCCAGGTTCCTGCCTGGTCGTCTCATCTGGCCCTGGCAATCAAAAGGAAAGGGAGGGGCTGGCAGAGGAAGTAGGAGGAGCAAGGATGGCCAATTATATATATATATATATATATATATATATATATATATATATATATATATAGAATAAAAATGACAACTATATAAAAATATATAACACAAATACAATAACATAGGGAGGAAAGGGTTAAAAAAAACCCAAAAAAACAGGACCAGAATATAAAAATAACAAGTGTTTTAGTTGAGGACACTGATTGCAGTTTTTTGGTCTCAGGACACGGATCCGCAGTACGGCCGCACTGGCCGGTAATATAACATTCTGGGCTCCACGTGGACTCCGGTGCTTACACTCCATGACCGGTGACTACTTGCATTAATTCAATGTCATGTTGCAGCTGCTGCCTTGAATTTCATGTGTACCTCGTCGCCCTCAGGTGGTCACAGGTGCGAATTACACGGACTTAAAATTAATTCAGGTATAAATTATAAACAGTCATAGACAGTCAGAGGATGATAGGAGTAGTGGCAGGGACGTCTCTAGAGCAAAACATTTGGGGCTTGAGCCCTGGAATTTTTTGTCCAGGGCCCCGAATGTAGTGGCTGCTGACCATACAACTTTACAGCTGTCCTCAGGATGTCCACAGAATGGCAATACAACAGTGGAATACTGTGGTAATATCCGAGGGGAGGGGGCATTATAACTACTGAGGTCCCTATAAGGGGGCATTATAACTACGTGGGGCACTATAGGGGAAATTATAACAACTGAGTGCACTATAGGGGGCATGATAATTATTGGGAGCCCTACAGGAGACATTATAAGTACTGGGGGCATTATAGAGCACATACTAAGTACAGGGGCACTGTTAGGGGCCTTATAACTACTGGGGCACTATAGGGGGCATTATAACTATTGGAAGTACTACAAGGGCATTATACTACAGGCCTCTGGTCGTCACCTTCAATCCGCGCTTTTCCCTTCAGGCTGTGATGAAACTCTTGTTACGTCCACTAGATGGCGCGCCAAGATCAGGAATAGATGCCAATAACAATCATGTCCGCCCGCAGTATTGTTCCCCACCTCTGCCCACAGATAACATGGACGCTGGGCACATCCGGTCAGCAGTGCATTTCCGGAATATGGCGGCGCCCATGTGACGAGCCGTGCGGCTGCAGGATGGCGGTGGATATGAGGCTGCCGGCTGCTCGGAAACGAGTGACTGAGGGGCTGGAGGCTGCGGACAAGAGCTGGCACCTCGTGTCTCCCGGGGACACCATCACCACGGACACCGGATTCATGAGGTGCGGGCATGCTGGGAGTTGTAGTCTTGTCAACCGGTTATAACTGTTAATTTGTGTCAAAGGGGCCGCGCACTATTACTGATGTGTCACCCACAACTGGAAAAGATATTGAGAGGTAAAGGGTTTGAGGGGGGCACACTCCTTTTGAGCTGAGCCCCCCCTCTTTCCCGTGAGCTGGGCCGCCCCCCCCCTCTTTCCCGTGAGCTGGGCCGCCCCCCCCCTCTTTCCCGTGAGCTGGGCCGCCCCCCCCCCCCTCTTTCCCGTGAGCTGGGCCGCCCCCCCCCTCTTTCCCGTGAGCTGGGCCGCCCCCCCCCCCTCTTTCCCGTGAGCTGGGCCGCCCCCCCCCCTCTTTCCCGTGAGCTGGGCCGCCCCCCCCCTCTTTCCCGTGAGCTGGGCCGCCCCCCCCTCTTTCCCGTGAGCTGGGCCGCCCCCCCCCTCTTTCCCGTGAGCTGGGCCGCCCCCCCCCTCTTTCCCGTGAGCTGGGCCGCCCCCCCCCTCTTTCCCGTGAGCTGGGCCGCCCCCCCCCTCTTTCCCGTGAGCTGGGCCGCCCCCCCCCTCTTTCCCGTGAGCTGGGCCGCCCCCCCCCTCTTTCCCGTGAGCTGGGCCGCCCCCCCCCCTCTTTCCCGTGAGCTGGGCCGCCCCCCCCCCTCTTTCCCGTGAGCTGGGCCGCCCCCCCCCCTCTTTCCCGTGAGCTGGGCCGCCCCCCCCCCCTCTTTCCCGTGAGCTGGGCCGCCCCCCCCCCTCTTTCCCGTGAGCTGGGCCGCCCCCCCCCCTCTTTCCCGTGAGCTGGGCCGCCCCCCCCCTCTTTCCCGTGAGCTGGGCCGCCCCCCCCTCTTTCCCGTGAGCTGGGCCGCCCCCCCCCCTCTTTCCCGTGAGCTGGGCCGCCCCCCCCCTCTTTCCCGTGAGCTGGGCCGCCCCCCCCTCTTTCCCGTGAGCTGGGCCGCCCCCCCCCCTCTTTCCCGTGAGCTGGGCCGCCCCCCCCCTCTTTCCCGTGAGCTGGGCCGCCCCCCCCCCTCTTTCCCGTGAGCTGGGCCGCCCCCCCCCCTCTTTCCCGTGAGCTGGGCCGCCCCCCCCCCCCTCTTTCCCGTGAGCTGGGCCGGCCCCCCCCCCCTCTTTCCCGTGAGCTGGGCCGCCCCCCCCCCCTCTTTCCCGTGAGCTGGGCCGCCCACCCCCCCTCTTTCCGTGAGCTGGGCCGCCCCCCCCCCTCTTTCCCGTGAGCTGGGCCGCCCCCCCCCCCTCTTTCCCGTGAGCTGGGCCGCCCCCCCCCCCCCTTTCTCCGTGAGCTGGGCCGCCCCCCCCCCTCTCTTTCCCGTGAGCTGGGCCGCCCCCCCCCCCCTCTTTCCCGTGAGCTGGGCCGCCCCCCCCCCCTTTCCCGTGAGCTGGGCCCGCCCCCCCCCTCTTTCCCGTGAGCTGGGCCGCCCCCCCCCCTCTTCCCGTGAGCTGGGCCGCCCCCCCCCCCTCTTCCCGTGAGCTGGGCCGCCCCCCCCCCCTCTTTCCCGTGAGCTGGGCCGCCCCCCCCCTTTCCCGTGAGCTGGGCCGCCCCCCCCCCTCTTTCCCGTGAGCTGGGCCGCCCCCCCCCCCCTCTTTCCCGTGAGCTGGGCCGCCCCCCCCCCCTCTTTCCGTGAGCTGGGCCGCCCCCCCCCCCCCTCTTTCCCGTGAGCTGGGCCGCCCCCCCCCCCCTCTTTCCCGTGAGCTGGGCCGCCCCCCCCCCCCTCTTTCCCGTGAGCTGGGCCGCCCCCCCCCCCTCTTTCCCGTGAGCTGGGCCGCCCCCCCCCCCCCTCTTTCCCGTGAGCTGGGCCGCCCCCCCCCCCTCTTTCCCGTGAGCTGGGCCGCCCCCCCCCCCCTCTTTCCCGTGAGCTGGGCCGCCCCCCCCCCCCTCTTTCCCGTGAGCTGGGCCGCCCCCCCCCCCCTCTTTCCCGTGAGCTGGGCCGCCCCCCCCCCCCCTCTTTCCCGTGAGCTGGGCCGCCCCCCCCCCCCTCTTTCCCGTGAGCTGGGCCGCCCCCCCCCCCCCCTCTTTCCCGTGAGCTGGGCCGCCCCCCCCCCCCTCTTTCCCGTGGCTGGGCGCACCCCCCCCTCTTTCCGTGAGCTGGGCCGCCCCCCCCCCCCTCTTTCCCGTGAGCTGGGCCGCCCCCCCCCCCCCTCTTTCCTGTGAGCTGGGGTTTGGGAAGGCTTTGCATTGTATGACTGTACCCCCCCCCCCCCCTCCTGTGTAATGCGGTAGGTTTGCTTGCGGTACAGCGGCCATATCTCATCATCCTGCGCTGCAGCTATCTGATCATTGTAGGTGCGGTTTTCTCTTCTTTTGTGGATCAGTTGTGACTGGCACAACAAGGGTTAAATGCCTTTGTCAAAATAAGTGGAACATTCTTTGCAGGACGTCTACCTGTAACCTTTATCTGTATCTTCTGCAGAGGCCATGGGACGTACATGGAGGAAGACAAGCTGTTAGCGTCCGTAGCTGGAGTGGTGGAGAGAGTCAACAAGCTGATATGTGTCCGAGCCCTGAAGACGAGGTGCGGTAACACAGGAGAATGTGACACCGGGAGGGGGGGGGAAGGGGAGTGACAAATGGCGCCATTACCGTGTTGTGTATACGTAACAGGACAATGAGTCTAACTACAGAGATCTCTGCTTCATCCTAGATACAACGGAGAAGTTGGTGACATTGTGGTGGGCCGAATAACAGAGGTAAGAAGATATGAGAATATAACTGCTATAATACTGCCCCCTATGTACAAGAATATAACTACTATAATACTGCCCCCTATGTACAAGAATATAACTACTATAATACTGCCCCCTATGTACAAGAATATAACTACTATAATACTGCCCCCTATGTACAAGAATATAACTACTATAATACTGCTCTTATGTACAAGAATATAACTACTATAATACTGCTCCTATGTACAAGAATATAACTACTATAATACTGCCTCCTATGTACAAGAATATAACTACTATAATACTGCTCCTATGTACAAGAATATAACTACTATAATACTGCTCCTATGTACAAGAATATAACTACTATAATACTGCTCCTATGTACAGGAATATAACTGCTATAATACTGCTCCTATGTACAAGGATATAACTACTATAATACTGCTCCTATGTACAAGAATATAACTACTGTAATACTGCTCCTATGTACAAGAATATAACTACTATAATACTGCCCCCTATGTACAAGAATATAACTACTATAATACTGCCCCCTATGTACAAGAATATAACTGCTATAATACTGCCCCCTATGTACAAGAATATAACTACTATAATACTGCCCCCTATGTACAAGAATATAACTACTATAATACTGCTCCTATGTACAAGAATATAACTACTGTAATACTGCTCCTATGTACAAGAATATAACTACTATAATACTGCTTCTATGTACAAGAATATAACTACTGTAATACTCCCTACTATGTACAAGAATATAACTACTATAATACTGCTCCTATGTACAAGAATATAACTACTATAATACTGCCTCCTCTGTACAAGAATATAACTACTATAATACTGCTCCTATGTACAAGAATATAACTACTGTAATACTCCCTACTATGTACAAGAATATAACTACAATAATACTGCTCCTGTATACAAGAATATAACTACTATAATACTGCTCCTATGTACAAGAATATAACTACTATAATACTGCTCCTATGTACAAGAATATAACTACTATAATACTGCTCCTATGTACAAGAATATAACTACTATAATACTGCTCCTATGTACAAGAATATAACTACTGTAATACTGCTCCTATGTACAAGAATATAACTACTATAATACTGCCCCCTATGTACAAGAATATAACTACTATAATACTGCCCCCTATGTACAAGAATATAACTACTATAATACTGCCCCCTATGTACAAGAATATAACTACTATAATACTGCTCTTATGTACAAGAATATAACTACTATAATACTGCTCCTATGTACAAGAATATAACTACTATAATACTGCTCCTATGTACAAGAATATAACTACTATAATACTGCTCCTATGTACAGGAATATAACTACTGTAATACTCCCTACTATGTACAAGAATATAACTACTATAATACTGCTCCTATGTACAGGAATATAACTACTATAATACTGCTCCTATGTACAAGAATATAACTACTATAATACTGCCTCCTATGTACAAGAATATAACTACTATAATACTGCCTCCTCTGTACAAGAATATAACTACTATAATACTGCCTCCTGTGTGCAGGGATATAACTACTATAATACTGCTCCTATGTACAAGAATATAACTGCTATAATACTGCCTCCTATGTACAAGAATATAACTACTATAATACTGCTCCTATGTACAAGAATATAACTACTATAATACTGCCTCCTCTGTACAAGAATATAACTACTATAATACTGCTCCATGTACAAGAATATAACTACTATAATACTGCTCCTATGTACAAGAATATAACTACTATAATACTGCCTCCTCTGTACAAGAATATAACTACTATAATACTGCTCCTATGTACAAGAATATAACTACTATAATACTGCTCCTATGTACAAGAATATAACTACTATAACACTGCTCCTATGTACAAGAATATAACTACTATAATACTGCCTCCTATGTACAGGAATATAACTACTATAATACTGCCTCCTATGTACAGGAATATAACTACTATAATACTGCCTCCTATGTACAAGAATATTACTACTATAATACTGCCTCCTATGTACAAGAATATAACTACTATAATACTGCCTCCTATGTACAAGAATATAACTGCTATAACACTGCCCCCTTGGTTTCTTGTAGGTGCAGCAGAGGCGGTGGAAAGTGGACACTAAGTCGCGCCTGGACTCCGTGTTGCTGCTGTCCTCTGTTAACCTTCCTGGCGGGGAGCTGGTGCGTTGCTTCTTCCTGTTTGTCCGTGTTACATACGTGTGTTTCGCCTGCACGGAGATAATTGTGGCTGTAGCAGTGATTTCTGTGGGTTGCATGTGTTCTTTTGCCCGTGTCGATCTTCTCGGCGGTGTGTTCTTTCAGGTTTTGTGGTTACGGCTGCGGGCTCGCTGCCTCGGGGTATTACTCGCTGCCCGGCTTATCTCTGGTGTCTTGTCTTTCAGAGGAGGAGGTCGGCTGAGGATGAACTGGCCATGAGGAGCTACCTGCAGGAAGGAGATCTCATCAGTGTATCCTCTGGCCTGGGCCGTGTTCACACTGCTGTCATGGCATCTCCTTTAGTAAAGGTTCAGGTTTTGTTACAGTTGTATCCAGTCTGGACAACGCTCTGTGACTGGAAAGCATTGATACATTGTAGCGGACTGTATCAGTCTGACTTCAGGCTCTGTTACATGTTCAGGTCTTCTGGGGGGAGTACATTGACCGCTGGCCGACACCGCTTATCTCTGAAGGTAGATGTATTAACCCCCTGCTGGATTTCAGCCGTACATGTACGGCAGCGGCCTGGACTTTAAAGATGGCGCCGTATCCACTGGGTGCCTTCTGTTGTTACACACCATCACCTGGGAGCGGTGTCTGTAATCGGCAGAACGCTGATCATGCACATTTGCAACCATAGCATCTGAGCGGTCTTTTTGCTCCTGGGGACAGAATGGCTCCTCTCTGCTGAGATCGAGGGGCCCTTACGTTTGCTATGGCAGCCTTGGGCCTTCTGAAGGATCCAAGACCAGCCATGGTGAAGTTCCCGTCAGGCCTGGTGAATCTCCTATAGGCTGCAATGTTAAGTTATTGCAGTCTATGGGAGAAGCGATCGGACCAGTTGGATGTTAAAGTCCCCTAGGGGGACAAAAAAAATGTATAAGTGGAGTTGTGGTTGTGTGAGGTAATGGCTCTGCATTGACTGTCCCTTAACCCGCTCGCTCAGGCGGAGGTGCAGGCGGTGTACTCTGACGGAGCGCTGTCCTTACACACTCGCAGTCTGAAATACGGGAAGGTAAGTTGTCCCCTGTTCTCAGTGTCATCTGGGCACCCGCCGTATCTCCCCTTCCCCCATTGTACTGTTTCTGCTCTTAGCTCGGACAGGGCGTCCTGGTGCAGGTGTCGCCATCGCTGATAAAGAGGCGCAAGACTCACTTCCATAACCTCCCCTGCGGAGCCTCCGTGATCCTGGGGAACAATGGTTTCATTTGGCTCTACCCGACCCCGGAGCAGACAGAGGAGGAAGCCGGGGGGTTCATCACTAATCTGGAGGTAAGGTTACGTCTGAGAGCTGAGGGTCTGTTGCAGTGATATCTAGTCCAGCCAAATACCTTGTCGACTCCTGGCTGATAAACTGTAACATCAGGGCAGGAGAGATTTGAACTGATTGTCTAGACTGGATACAATTGTGACAAACCCTCAGCTGTGAGCAGTATTGGGTCAGGACGGGTTTTTTATCGCTTTGATGAGGAGCAGGAGTTTGTATTGTACCAGGATGAAGGCTTAGCTTCCATGTCTCTGTTTCTGCAGCCGCTGCCGCTCTCTGATCGGGAGGTGATCTCTCGGCTGAGGAACTGCATCCTGGCACTGAGCTCGCAGATGATGTTACTGTACGACACCAGCATCCTGTACTGCTACGAAGCCTCCCTGCCGCACCAGGTACGGGGTCACCCAGCGGTGGAGGTCTCTCCAGCACAGCCCTGTGTGTGTTATTTCAGCAGGGATAAGCGGCCCCCAGACATGTCACTGCTTATCCCTGCAGTCTTAATTGCTTCACACTAGTAGATGAGCGAATCGACTTGTCTCATCAGCAGGGCTTCCCCCACCGGTGAAGAAGCGACCACCTGTGCAAGATTGACCTGTCCAGGTTCCTGCCTGCGCAGGCGCTGCACCGAAGCAGACTCTGCCCTTGCTTTGCTAGTCGGAGCTGCGGCGTAGGGACAGCCCCCCCCACAGATGAAGTTCTGCTGCCTCTGCGGTCTATCGGGGTGATTGGGAAGTCACGGCTGATAATATAAGGGGTGTCATTGAAAAGTCTACGGTTTATCCCTGACTCTCTCTCTGGCAGTCTGACCCTAGGCGGTGACCGGACTGCGGGGGGGACGTCTGACCCTAGGCGGTGACCGGACTGCGGGGGGGACGTCTGACCCTAGGCGGTGACCGGACTGCGGGGGGGACGTCTGACCCTAGGCGGTGACCGGACTGCGGGGGGGACGTCTGACCCTAGGCGGTGACCGGACTGCGGGGGGGACGTCTGACCCTAGGCGGTGACCGGACTGCGGGGGGGACGTCTGACCCTAGGCGGTGACCGGACTGCGGGGGGGACGTCTGACCCTAGGCGGTGACCGGACTGCGGGGGGGACGTCTGACCCTAGGCGGTGACCGGACTGCGGGGGGGACGTCTGACCCTAGGCGGTGACCGGACTGCGGGGGGGACGTCTGACCCTAGGCGGTGACCGGACTGCGGGGGGGACGTCTGACCCTAGGCGGTGACCGGACTGCGGGGGGACGTCTGACCCTAGGCGGTGACCGGACTGCGGGGGGGACGTCTGACCCTAGGCGGTGACCGGACTGCGGGGGGGACGTCTGACCCTAGGCGGTGACCGGACTGCGGGGGGGACGTCTGACCCTAGGCGGTGACCGGACTGCGGGGGGGACGTCTGACCCTAGGCGGTGACCGGACTGCGGGGGGGACGTCTGACCCTAGGCGGTGACCGGACTGCGGGGGGGACGTCTGACCCTCAAGTGCCCTTTCTGCATTTCCTTCCTATGTTTCTAGCAGTGCGGCTCTTGTCTTTCAGATTAAGGATCTCCTGAAGCTGGAGGTGATGGAAGACATAGTGCTGGAGACCAGGCAGCGTCTTGTGGAGCAGGAGGGGTAGTGGACGTCATCTAATTCTGCAGTGTTACGTGCCCACCAGGGGTCACTGTCCAATTACGGAGATTCACTGAAGATGGTCTCAGATCTGGCAGGAATTATATACTGTTTGCACCTGGAAAGCTGGTCCAGAAGGGGCAGGGGCCAAGCTTGCAGGATATATCGTTTTCGATGATCTCGTATAGTGTTTTCACGTCCAAATCTGGGGGTTTGGGTCCCAGCTATCAGCTTCTTCTCCAGTGTGATCTGGGGGGAGTTAACTGGACTCTTGCATTTTTATGTGTCCTGGCATCTATTTTATGCTTCCCTAAGGCTACTGTCACACTTGTGTTTTTCTTTTCCTGCATTGAGTTCCGTCCTAGGGGCTCTATACCGGAAACAAACTGATCAGTTTTAACCCCATGCATTCTGAATGGACAGCGATCCGTTCAGGACGTCTTCAGTTCAGTCTTTTTTACTTTTCAGGACGGAGATGATACCGCAGCCTACGGTTTTATCTCCGTCCAAAATTCTGGAACAAGCATTTTTCCGATTGAAATGTGTTTGGCAAAGCGGATCCAGTACCTGCTCAGACCGCAAAAAATAAAAATAAATATGCCCGATCCGTTTTTCCGACATTTCAATGCATTTGTCATACGGACCAGGATCCTGATCCGTCTGACAAATGCCATCAGTTTGCATACATTTTGACGGATCTGGCTGGCAGTTCTGGCGACGGACGTGCCTGCCGGAATCCTCTGCCGCAAGTGTGTAAGTAGCCTTAGCTGCCTAATCTGTGTTCTGGCTCCCAAAAATTTACCACCAATGTAAGACATTGTGACAGAGCTGCAGAACTTTCCATCAGCCTGGACAGTGGTGCACTGCACCCCCCCTTTATCTCAGTATTTACCAGTTTATGATGCCGGTGGCAGGAGTTAGGACCCTGCCAAAATCAGCGCTGCCCAATTGTCATAAATGAATGACCCGGGCTGATATCTGCTGTCCTGATTAAAGCGCCTCCGTACAATGGAAATGGGAGCTTTTGGCGGCACACGCTGGATACGGCGACACTAGTATTTTTTTGAATTTTCTGGGATGTTCTTTGTGTCAGGATTAAATACAGAACGATCATTTGTCCTGCTCGTCCATGTGCCATCCTTTAATCCAGAATGCCTGTTAATCTGGCACCACCCACTGCTGACCCTTCTGATATAATGAGCAAGGGGCAGCTCCTCACCCGTGAGACACCCGTGGCCCCACATTGGTAATAAATCTGGTGACCGGCCGCCGAGGAAGTGTTGTCATCTGGAGGAGTCATTCCCAGAAACCCCTGCTGTGTGCAGGCGAGCATTATCCTGCTACGTATGGACGCCCTGGAAAAGAGGAACACGTGGTGGCAGGAGGTCCTGCCCATATCACTGAGGTGGTAGTGCCCTCGCATCACTACTAGGTGGTGACGGTCGTATGCCATGGCTCCCCCCAGCAGTTGGGGCAGTGTGTCGCTCCACAGGCAGGATAGAAAGCTCTCACCACGAGGCCTCCAGACTGGAACCATCCCAAACAGAACCTGGATTCATCTCTAAAGCTGATATGGTTCCAGTCCAGGTTTCTCGTTCATAACACCACTGGAAACTAAGGTGAGGGAGGCTGGCTGTCAATGGCAGGACCCCTACTGGGCGCTGTGACACTAAGGCCTCTTTCAGACAGGTGTTACGGGAACATGCACGATTTTTTTCTGCGCGAGTGCAAAACATTGTAATGCGTATTGCACGCGCGTGAGAAAGATCGGCATGTTTGGTACCCGAACTACTTCACAGAAGTTCGGGCTTGGGATCAGTGTTCTGTAGATTGTATTATTTTCCCTTGTAACATGGTTATAAGGGAAAATAATAGCATTCTGTATTCAGAATGCATAGTACAATAGCTCTGGAGGGGTTAAAAAAATAAATAAAATATTTAACTCGCCTTAATCCACTTCATCGCGCTGCCGGCATCTCCTTCCTTTGCTGTATGCAGGAACAGGACCTGTGGTGACGTCACTCCGGTTATCACATGGTCAAAGATCATGTGATGAACTGAGTGACGTCACCACAGGTCCTTTTCCTGCACAGAAGCGATGCCGGCTGCGCGAGCAAGTGGATTAAAGTGAGTTTAAATTATTTTGAATTTTTTTTTAACCCCTCCAGCGCTATTATACTATGCATTCTGTATTCAGAATGCTATTATTTTCCCTTATAACCATGTTATAAGGGAAAATAATAAAGATTGGGTCTCCATCCCGATCGTTTCCTAGCAACTGTGCGTGAAAATGGCACCGCATCCGCACCTGCTTGCGATTTTCACGCAGCCCCATTCACTTCTATAGGGCATGGGTTGTGTGGAAAACGCACAATATAAAGCTTGCTGTGATTTTCAAGCAACGCACAAGTGATGCGTGAAAATCACTGCTCATCTGCACAGCCCCATAGAAATGAATGGGTCCTGATTCAGTGCAGGTGCAATGCGTTCACTTTACGCATTGCACCTGCGTGGAAATCTCACCTGTGTGAAAAGGGCCTAACTGTCCTTCTGCTGAACACCTGGAAATGGTCCGGACAGGGGAGAAGGGTCTGTGTCTGGATGATGGACAATATGATCCTCTACTGGAGCATGTTCACCTCACTTGAACCACTGCACCCAACCCCTCCTAACAGCTAGGTCAGAACGGCCTAGATGGCGAACAATTCATCGATACGTGCAATGATGTGCCCCCTTTCAGTCACCTGGGCAAAATGTCTTTAAGTGCGTTGAAGACATGTCTAGCAGTCAATGATCTCCCATCAAGAGGTATACTACCCAAAAGCAGCCTCTGGGAGCTCCCTCTTGTGGTAAGAGCCAGTGTCTAGTCAGACCACACCTGTAATCATTGACATATCTGCCTGAGACATTACTGCAGGAGGAGGTTTTCAGCAATCTGACATGTCTACCTGGGGGTGGTGTGAGTGTATGTGTATATATAAAAACTCTATGTAGAGGGTGAAAATAAGTGACACCCGAGAGACAGGTTTAGGCTACATGCACACAACTGTATGTGTTTAGCGGTCCGCAAAAAAAAAACGGATGACAGTTTTTTTGCGGATCCATTGTAACAATGCCTAAAACGAACAATAATAGGACGTTATTTTTTTTTGCAGGGCTACAGAACGGACATATGGAGAGCACTCGGTGTGCTGTCCACATTTTTTGCGGACCCATTGAAATGAATGGGTCTGCATCCTATCCGCGCAAAAACCCAAACACGTAGCCTTACACGGCTGAGGTCACAGAGCCGGGCAGCTCCTTGTGCGTTGCCGCCCTTTAAAGGGGTTGTCTCACTTCAGTAAGTGGGATTTATCATGTAGAGAAAGTTAATACAACACACTTACTAATGTATTACCATCATCCATATTGCTTCCTCTGCTGGCTGGATTCATTTTTCTATCACATTTATACACTGTTCGTTTCCATGGTTACAGACCACCCTGCAATCCATCAGTGGTGGTTATGCTTGCACATTATAGGAAAAAAGCACCAGCCTATGTGCACTGCCACGGTCCCGGCCACCAGAGAGGCTGACGCTTTTTCCTATAGTGTGCAAGCACGACCACCGCTGATGGATTGCAGGGTGGTCTGTAACCATGGAAACGAGCAGTGTATAATGTGATGGAAAAATGTATCCAGCCGGCAAAGGAAGCAATATGGAGAATAACAATACATTAGTAAGTGCCTTGTATTAACTTTCTCTACATGATAAATGCAACTTACTGAAGTGAGAGGACCCCTTTAATCGTCTGTATCGGACAGTTCCCGCAATCTATCGCATATCATTTCCCCTTTCTCCACGCTTGCCGTCTCGTCCCTACTTCTGCTTTCCAAAAAAAAAAACTGAAAATGAAAGTTGTATGTTACGCTAAAAATAGAAGAGACTGTCACTTTGAAGCTGCTCAATATGGCCGCCCGTTCCGTTTTCCCAGACTCCTCCAGGGAAAGTCCGCCACCTCCTAAATTACACATCCGCTTTTGTGGGTTATTCAGGAAGTGTGGACCAGTATGGTGGGTCTGAGGGTCGCAGGCTGCAAAATCTGAGGATCCTTTCCTCCTTGCATTCTGGAGCCGGGCGTAATGATGGCGGTTGGAGACACCGTCCTGTAGTCATTACTGAGCGGGACCCGTCACAAGAGGACAGAAGTCCTTGTGAACAAGCGCCTACGGTTCTGGACGGCAGTGCCGGTGTTATGAGCAATAACCTGACCCTGAAAAATTCCCGGCCAGCCTGAGGGGTTAATGGCCCGGCATCGCCAGTAATGCTGTACGTCTGACCAGCAGCCGTGGTACGGACACTGGAAGACGCTCCACCTGGTGGACATCGGAATGAGGCCTTAATGCCTCCTGTAACAAGACGTGCCCAAAGGCCCCTCTGACTTCTTATGGGGTCTGTTGAGATGTCCTCCAAATGTGAGTGAATCTGCGGCAGATATGTGAACATCTATATTAGAGAATCTCAATTACCACCGCTATAGTGTGAACAGAGCCCTGAGTATATAATATACCGCTGTATACCGGCCTATAGTGTGAGCAGAGCCCTGTGTATATAATATACCGCTGTATACCGGCCTATAGTGTGAATAGAGCCCTGTGTATATAATATACCGCTGTATACCGGCCTATAGTGTGAATAGTGCCCTGTGTATATAATATACCGCTGTATACCGGCCTATAGTGTGAATAGTGCCCTGTGTATATAATATACCGCTGTATACCGGCCTATAGTGTGAATAGAGCCCTGTGTATATAATATACCGCTGTATACCGGCCTATAGTGTGAATAGTGCCCTGTGTATATAATATACCGGCCTATAGTGTGAATAGTGCCCCGTGTATATAATATACCGCTGTATACCGGCCTATAGTGTGAATAGTGCCCTGTGTATATAATATACCGCTGTATACTGGCCTATAGTGTGAATAGTGCCCCGTGTATATAATATACCGCTGTATACCGTCCTATAGTGTGAATAGAGCCCTGTGTATATAATATACCGCTGTATACCGGCCTATAGTGTGACTAGAGCCCTGTGTATATAATATACCGCTGTATACCGTCCTATAGTGTGAATAGTGCCCCGTGTATATAATATACCGTCCTATAGTGTGAATAGTGCCCCGTGTATATAATATACCGCTGTATACCGGCCTATAGTGTGAATAGTGCCCTGTGTATATAATATACCGGCCTATAGTGTGAATAGTGCCCTGTGTATATAATATACCGCTGTATACCGGCCTATAGTGTGAATAGTGCCCTGTGTATATAATATACCGCTGTATACTGGCCTATAGTGTGAATAGTGCCCCGTGTATATAATATACCGGCCTATAGTGTGAATAGTGCCCTGTGTATATAATATACCGCCTATAGTGTGAATAGTGCCTGTTATATACCGGCCTATAGTGTGAATAGTGCCCTGTGTATATAGTATACCGGCCTATAGTGTGAATAGTGCCCTGTGTATATAATATACCGCTGTATACCGGCCTATAGTGTGAATAGAGCCCTGTGTATATAATATACCGCTGTATACCGGCCTATAGTGTGAATAGAGCCCTGTGTATATAATATACCGCTGTATACCGGCCTATAGTGTGAATAGTGCCCTGTGTATATAATATACCGCTGTATACCGGCCTATAGTGTGAATAGTGCCCCGTGTATATAATATACCGCTGTATACCGGCCTATAGTGTGAATAGTGCCCCGTGTATATAATATACCGCTGTATACCGGCCTATAGTGTGAATAGTGCCCCGTGTATATAATATACCGCTGTATACCGTCCTATAGTGTGAATAGAGCCCCGTGTATATAATATACCGCTGTATACCGTCCTATAGTGTGAATAGAGCCCCGTGTATATAATATACCGCTGTATACCGGCCTATAGTGTGAATAGTGCCCCGTGTATATAATATACCGCTGTATACCGGCCTATAGTGTGACTAGAGCCCCGTGTATATAATATACCGCTGTATACCGGCCTATAGTGTGAATAGTGCCCTGTGTATATAATATACCGCTGTATACCGGCCTATAGTGTGAATAGTGCCCCGTGTATATAATATACCGCTGTATACCGTCCTATAGTGTGAATAGAGCCCCGTGTATATAATATACCGCTGTATACCGGCCTATAGTGTGAATAGTGCCCTGTGTATATAATATACCGCTGTATACCGGCCTATAGTGTGAATAGTGCCCCGTGTATATAATATACCGCTGTATACCGGCCTATAGTGTGAATAGTGCCCCGTGTATATAATATACCGCTGTATACCGGCCTATAGTGTGAATAGTGCCCCGTGTATATAATATACCGCTGTATACCGGCCTATAGTGTGAATAGTGCCCTGTGTATAAAATATACCGGCCTATAGTGTGAATAGTGCCCCGTGTATATAATATACCGCTGTATACCGGCCTATAGTGTGAATAGAGCCCTGTGTATATAATATACCGCTGTATACCGGCCTATAGTGTGAATAGAGCCCTGTGTATATAATATACCGCTGTATACCGGCCTATAGTGTGAATAGTGCCCCGTGTATATAATATACCGCTGTATACCGGCCTATAGTGTGAATAGTGCCCCGTGTATATAATATACCGCTGTATACCGGCCTATAGTGTGAATAGTGCCCTGTGTATATAATATACTGCTGTATACCGGCCTATAGTGTGAATAGAGCCCTGTATATATAATATACCGCTGTATACCTGCCTATAGTGTGAATAGTGCCCTGTGTATATAATATACCGCTGTATACCGGCCTATAGTGTGAATAGTGCCCCGTGTATATAATATACCGCTGTATACCGGCCTATAGTGTGAATAGAGCCCCGTGTATATAATATACCGCTGTATACCGGCCTATAGTGTGAATAGAGCCCTGTGGATATAATATACCGCTGTATACCGGCCTATAGTGTGAATAGTGCCCTGTGTATTTAATATACCGCTGTATACCGGCCTATAGTGTGAATAGTGCCCTGTGTATATAATATACCGCTGTATACCGGCCTATAGTGTGAATAGTGCCCCGTGTATATAATATACCGCTGTATACCGGCCTATAGTGTGAATAGTGCCCCGTGTATATAATATACGGCTGCATACCGGCCTATAGTGTGAATAGAGCCCTGTGTATATAATATACCGCTGTATACCGGCCTATAGTGTGAATAGTGCCCCGTGTATATAATATACCGCTGTATACCGGCCTATAGTGTGAATAGTGCCCCGTGTATATAATATACCGCTGTATACCTGCCTATAGTGTGAATAGTGCCCCGTGTATAATATACCGCTGTATACCGGCCTATAGTGTGAATAGTGCCCCGTGTATATAATATACCGGCCTATAGTGTGAATAGTGCCCCGTGTATATAATATACCGCTGTATACCGGCCTATAGTGTGAATAGTGCCCCGTGTATATAATATACCGCTGTATACCGGCCTATAGTGTGAATAGTGCCCCGTGTATATAATATACCGCTGTATACCGGCCTATAGTGTGAGCAGAGCCCTGTGTATATAATATACCGGCCTATAGTGTGAGCAGAGCCCTGTGTATATAATATACCGCTGTATACCGGCCTATAGTGTGAATAGAGCCCTGTGTATATAATATACCGCTGTATACCGGCCTATAGTGTGAATAGTGCCCCGTGTATATAATATACCGCTGTATACCGGCCTATAGTGTGAATAGTGCCCTGTGTATATAATATACCGCTGTATACCGGCCTATAGTGTGAATAGTGCCCTGTGTATATAATATACCGCTGTATACCGGCCTATAGTGTGAGCAGAGCCCTGTGTATATAATATACCGCTGTATACCGGCCTATAGTGTGAATAGTGCCCCGTGTATATAATATACCGCTGTATACCGGCCTATAGTGTGAATAGTGCCCCGTGTATATAATCTACCGCTGTATACCGGCCTATAGTGTGAATAGTGCCCCGTGTATATAATATACCGCTGTATACCGGCCTATAGTGTGAATAGTGCCCTGTGTATATAATATACGGCTGCATACCGGCCTATAGTGTGAATAGAGCCCTGTGTATATAATATACCGCTGTATACCGGCCTATAGTGTGAATAGTGCCCTGTGTATATAATATACGGCTGCATACCGGCCTATAGTGTGAATAGAGCCCTGTGTATATAATATACCGCTGTATACCGGCCTATAGTGTGAATAGTGCCCCGTGTATATATATACCGCTGTATACCGGCCTATAGTGTGACTAGTGCCCTGTGTATATAATATACCGCTGTATACCGGCCTATAGTGTGAATAGTGCCCTGTGTATATAATATACCGCTGTATACCGGCCTATAGTGTGAATAGTGCCCTGTGTATATAATATACCGCTGTATACCGGCCTATAGTGTGAATAGTGCCCTGTGTATATAATATACCGGCCTATAGTGTGAATAGAGCCCTGTGTATATAATATACCGCTGTATACCGGCCTATAGTGTGAATAGTGCCCCGTGTATATAATATACCACTGTATACCGGCCTATAGTGTGACTAGTGCCCTGTGTATATAATATACCGGCCTATAGTGTGAATAGTGCCCTGTGTATATAATATACCGCTGTATACCGGCCTATAGTGTGAATAGTGCCCTGTGTATATAATATACCGCTGTATACCGGCCTATAGTGTGAATAGTGCCCTGTGTATATAATATACCGGCCTATAGTGTGAATAGAGCCCTGTGTATATAATATACCGCTGTATACCGGCCTATAGTGTGAATAGTGCCCTGTGTATATAATATACCGCTGTATACCGGCCTATAGTGTGAATAGAGCCCTGTGTATATAATATACCGCTGTATACCGGCCTATAGTGTGAATAGTGCCCCGTGTATATAATATACCGCTGTATACCGGCCTATAGTGTGACTAGAGCCCTGTGTATATAATATACCGCTGTATACCGGCCTATAGTGTGAACAGAGCCCTGTGTATTTAATATACCGCTGTATACCGGCCTATAGTGTGAATAGTGCCCTGTGTATATAATATACCGCTGTATACCGACCTATAGTGTGAATAGTGCCCCGTGTATATAATATACCGCTGTATACCGGCCTATAGTGTGAACAGAGCCCTGTGTATTTAATATACCGCTGTATACCGGCCTATAGTGTGAATAGTGCCCTGTGTATATAATATACCGCTGTATACCGGCCTATAGTGTGAACAGAGCCCCGTGTATATAATATACCGCTGTATACCGACCTATAGTGTGAATAGTGCCCCGTGTATATAATATACCGCTGTATACCGGCCTATAGTGTGAATAGTGCCCTGTGTATATAATATACCGCTGTATACCGGCCTATAGTGTGAATAGTGCCCCGTGTATATAATATACCGCTGTATACCGGCCTATAGTGTGACTAGAGCCCCGTGTATATAATATACCGCTGTATACCGGCCTATAGTGTGACTAGAGCCCCGTGTATATAATATACCGCTGTATACCGGCCTATAGTGTGACTAGAGCCCCGTGTATATAATATACCGCTGTATACCGGCCTATAGTGTGACTAGAGCCCTGTGTATATAATCTACCGCTGTATACCGGCCTATAGTGTGAATAGTGCCCCGTGTATATAATATACTGCTGTATACCGACCTATAGTGTGAATAGTGCCCCGTGTATATAATATACTGCTGTATACCGGCCTATAGTGTGAATAGTGCCCCGTGTATATAATATACCGCTGTATACCGGCCTATAGTGTGACTAGAGCCCTGTGTATATAATATACCGCTGTATACCGGCCTATAGTGTGAATAGTGCCCCGTGTATATAATATACTGCTGTATACCGACCTATAGTGTGAATAGTGCCCCGTGTATATAATATACCGCTGTATACCGGCCTATAGTGTGAATAGTGCCCTGTGTATATTATATACGGCTGCATACCGGCCTATAGTGTGAATAGTGCCCTGTGTATATAATATACCGCTGTATACCGGCCTATAGTGTGAATAGTGCCCCGTGTATATAATATACCGCTGTATACCGGCCTATAGTGTGACTAGTGCCCTGTGTATATAATATACCGCTGTATACCGGCCTATAGTGTGAATAGTGCCCCGTGTATATAATATACTGCTGTATACCGACCTATAGTGTGAATAGTGCCCCGTGTATATAATATACCGCTGTATACCGGCCTATAGTGTGAATAGTGCCCCGTGTATATAATATACCGCTGTATACCGGCCTATAGTGTGAATAGTGCCCTGTGTATATAATATACCGCTGTATACCGTCCTATAGTGTGAATAGAGCCCTGTGTATATAATATACCGCTGTATACCGGCCTATAGTGTGAATAGAGCCCTGTGTATATAATATACCGCTGTATACCGGCCTATAGTGTGAATAGTGCCCCGTGTATATAATATACCGCTGTATACCGGCCTATAGTGTGAATAGTGCCCTGTGTATATAATATACCGCTGTATACCGGCCTATAGTGTGAATAGTGCCCTGTGTATATAATATACCGCTGTATACCGGCCTATAGTGTGAATAGTGCCCCGTGTATATAATATACCGCTGTATACCGGCCTATAGTGTGACTAGAGCCCTGTGTATATAATATACCGCTGTATACCGGCCTATAGTGTGAACAGAGCCCTGTGTATTTAATATACCGCTGTATACCGGCCTATAGTGTGAATAGTGCCCTGTGTATATAATATACCGCTGTATACCGACCTATAGTGTGAATAGTGCCCCGTGTATATAATATACCGCTGTATACCGGCCTATAGTGTGAACAGAGCCCTGTGTATTTAATATACCGCTGTATACCGGCCTATAGTGTGAATAGTGCCCTGTGTATATAATATACCGCTGTATACCGGCCTATAGTGTGACTAGAGCCCCGTGTATATAATATACCGCTGTATACCGGCCTATAGTGTGACTAGAGCCCCGTGTATATAATATACCGCTGTATACCGGCCTATAGTGTGACTAGAGCCCCGTGTATATAATATACCGCTGTATACCGGCCTATAGTGTGACTAGAGCCCCGTGTATATAATATACCGCTGTATACCGGCCTATAGTGTGACTAGAGCCCTGTGTATATAATCTACCGCTGTATACCGGCCTATAGTGTGAATAGTGCCCCGTGTATATAATATACTGCTGTATACCGACCTATAGTGTGAATAGTGCCCCGTGTATATAATATACTGCTGTATACCGGCCTATAGTGTGAATAGTGCCCCGTGTATATAATATACCGCTGTATACCGGCCTATAGTGTGACTAGAGCCCTGTGTATATAATATACCGCTGTATACCGGCCTATAGTGTGAATAGTGCCCCGTGTATATAATATACTGCTGTATACCGACCTATAGTGTGAATAGTGCCCCGTGTATATAATATACCGCTGTATACCGGCCTATAGTGTGAATAGTGCCCTGTGTATATAATATACGGCTGCATACCGGCCTATAGTGTGAATAGTGCCCTGTGTATATAATATACCGCTGTATACCGGCCTATAGTGTGAATAGTGCCCCGTGTATATAATATACCGCTGTATACCGGCCTATAGTGTGACTAGTGCCCTGTGTATATAATATACCGCTGTATACCGGCCTATAGTGTGAATAGTGCCCCGTGTATATAATATACTGCTGTATACCGACCTATAGTGTGAATAGTGCCCCGTGTATATAATATACCGCTGTATACCGGCCTATAGTGTGAATAGTGCCCCGTGTATATAATATACCGCTGTATACCGGCCTATAGTGTGAATAGTGCCCTGTGTATATAATATACCGCTGTATACCGGCCTATAGTGTGACTAGTGCCCTGTGTATATAATATACCGCTGTATACCGGCCTATAGTGTGAATAGTGCCCCGTGTATATAATATACTGCTGTATACCGGCCTATAGTGTGAATAGTGCCCTGTGTATATAATATACGCTGTATACCGGCCTATAGTGTGAATAGTGCCCTGTGTATATAATATACCGCTGTATACCGTCCTATAGTGTGAATAGTGCCCCGTGTATATAATATACCGCTGTATACCGGCCTATAGTGTGAATAGTGCCCTGTGTATATAATATACCGCTGTATACCGTCCTATAGTGTGAATAGAGCCCTGTGTATATAATATATCGCTGTATACCGGCCTATAGTGTGAATAGAGCCCTGTGTATATAATATACCGCTGTATACCGGCCTATAGTGTGAATAGTGCCCCGTGTATATAATATACCGCTGTATACCGGCCTATAGTGTGACTAGAGCCCTGTGTATATAATATACCGCTGTATACCGGCTATAGTGTGACTAGAGCCCTGTGTATATAATATACCGCTGTATACCGGCCTATAGTGTGAATAGTGCCCCGTGTATATAATATACCGCTGTATACCGGCCTATAGTGTGAATAGTGCCCTGTGTATATAATATACCGCTGTATACCGGCCTATAGTGTGAATAGTGCCCCGTGTATATAATATACCGGCCTATAGTGTGAATAGTGCCCTGTGTATATAATATACCGGCCTATAGTGTGAATAGTGCCCTGTGTATATAATATACCGGCCTATAGTGTGAATAGTGCCCCGTGTATATAATATACCGCTGTATACCGGCCTATAGTGTGACTAGAGCCCTGTGTATATAATATACCGCTGTATACCGGCCTATAGTGTGACTAGAGCCCTGTGTATATAATATACCGCTGTATACCGGCCTATAGTGTGAATAGTGCCCCGTGTATATAATATACCGCTGTATACCGGCCTATAGTGTGAATAGTGCCCTGTGTATATAATATACCGCTGTATACCGTCCTATAGTGTGACTAGAGCCCTGTGTATATAATATACCGGCCTATAGTGTGAATAGTGCCCTGTACATGACGACACGGACCCAGCACCGTCTCCCCTCACCGCTCCCTCTCTGTCTCTCCAGCCGCGGTACTAGCGCGCATGCGTCTGGTCACCTATGTTCACAGCCAAGCTGTTTCCGGAAGTGACGTCACGGCGTCTCCCAGGGCAGCAGTGGCAGCGGCGGCGAGGGCCCATCATGGCGGCGGTGGAGAGGGCAGGAAGTCCCGGCGGCCGCTGACTCTCCCAGCCCGGGGGTCCCTCCGTCCTGTCCTGATTTCTTGTGTGACCGGAGGAGCTGTCAGAAGGGGGCTCCAGCCGTACATTAGGGGCCACTCCTCCTCAGAAGCTGTAGATCCCTTCCCTTTATAGAAGGGAGACCCCCGAGGGGCCTGAGGACCCCCAGAAACGGGGATGACCAAGGAAGTGACCGCGGGGACGAGACGTGTGTGTACTTACCAGTGCTGCTAGGCCGGGGGCGCCCCCTATTGCACTTAACCCCTGGGTGACCTGACTGACTTAACCCTTTCATGACCCTGCCATAAGCCATGCCATGGCTGACCCTGGGAGCAGCCCCCCATGATCCCCAGCGCGCTGCCCCCGAGGAGCGTCTCCGCGGACCCCCGACATTTATGTTTTTTTGTGATGAAATCCTCAAACCACATCCTGCTCCATCTGTGACGGCCGAAGTTCCTCTTCTCAGCGACTTGACATGAGCGCTCGGACGCGGTGAGGACCAGGGGAGCGCGACGGACGCCAGCAAAGAGCGAAACGCGCCCACTGGAAACTTTTTACATTTTTTTCCCCCGCAAATTGTTGGTTCATCCTATGGGTCAGCAGCCCGGAAAAGTGCTCGGGGACCAGAGGAGGCCCAGTCTGCCTGTCCTACCCTTCATTAAAGGGGCCGGGAAGAAGGAGGCCGCCAAACATGGCGGCCCACACTGCAACGTCTTCGTGGAGCACGGTAAGGGATGGCGCCTGCGACCGATCTATAAACTTCCATAACTTCGAGTAAAATTCCTTTATCAGCGGTGATGTAGGCGGAGCTTACCATGACAGGCATTTAATATTCACTTCCTGTCAGGATAAGCTCCGCCCCTATACGTCCCACAACCCGCCATCCCCTCGCCTGGCTTTTTTTCTTCCATAGACAGCGCCACTCCTGTCCACAGGCCGTGTGTGGTATTACACCCCCCCATTCATTTCAGTACCGGGCACAACCCATGGACAGGAGTGGCATCTAACCGCTTTATATACGCAGCAGTGTGGAGGCGGCGCTGTGTGTGTCATGTCGCTAGTCATCGCCTGGCTCCTCAGATTGATTTTATATATATTTTTTATAATAAAGAATTGCGGTTTGTAATCGCTCAGCACCTTTCACGTGGAAGAGGCCGGATCCATCACCGACCGCCATTGTCAGCGGAATCAATGTGATGTGATTGTATTGAGAGGGGGCAGAGCGCGCCCAGGCGGGTCCTGCGTTATCCTGCCGCTCTGGAAGGTAAGGCTGGGTCGGCGAGCGGATTTCTCCACCTCAAATCCACGTCATACTAAAGGGTCTGTGTCAGTGGGGGTCCGAACCGGTTCTGGGGAGGTGGAACCTGCCCCTATCTGACATGGACGGTCTGTCCTAGCAGTGTGCCATCGATGTGCCAGTTGGAGACCCCCCTTGAAGGCTACGGCTACATGGGCAGAGTTCGCACATACAGTTGTGTTCAAAATTATTCACCCCCACTGAAATTGAGTGTTTTGGCCAGTTTGACATTGATTTTGATCATTTCCGTCATCTTGTTTACAATTAAATCTCAGAGGTTCTTGTAAGTCAGACAAATATCACATAACATTTATAATGAAATAACCACAAATGTCTTTTCTCACATCATTATCAGTTTTATTCAACCCCCAAGTGACATTCAGTCTTAGTACTTAGTACAACATCCTTTTCCAGTTATAACAGCTGTTAAACGTGAAGCATAGCCTGACACAAGTGTCTTGCAGCGATCTACGGGTATCTTCGCCCATTCTTCATGGGCAGAAGCCTCCGGTTCAGTCACATTCTTTGGCTTGCGCGCTGCAACTGCTTTCTGTAAGTCCCACCAGAGGTTCTCAATCGGATTTGAGTCTGGGGACTGCGATGGCCACTTCACAATGCTCCAGCCTTTAATCTGCAGCCATGCTCTAGTGGACCTGGAGGTATGCTTGGAATCATTGTCCTGTTGAAAGGTCCAACGTCTCCCAAGCCTCAGGTTTGTGACGGACTGCATCACATTTTCATCCAATATCTCCTGGTACTGAAGAGACTTCATGGCACCTTGCACACGCTGAAGCTTGCCTGTACCTGTAGAAGCAGAACAGCCCCAAAGCATGATTGACCCCCCGCCATGCTTCACAGTAGGCGAGGTGTTCTTTTCTTCATAGGCCTTGTTCTTCCTCCTCCAAACATAGCGTTGATCCATGGGCCCAAACAGTTCTAATTTTGTTTCATCAGTCCACAGATCACTATCCCAAAACTTTTGTGGTTTGTCCACATGACTTTTGGCATACTGCAGTCGACTCTTCTTATTCCTTGGAGACAGCGAGGGGGGGCGCCTGGGAGTTCTGGCATGGAGGCCTTCATTACGCAGTGTGCGCCTCATTGTCTGAGCTGAACCTTCAGTGCCCACATCTGACAGATCTGTTTTCAGTTCCTCAGCAGTCACACGGGGACTTTTCTCCACTTTGCGCTTCAGGTAGCGCACAGCAGTCGAAGTCAGCGTCTTCTTTCTGCCACGACCAGGTAGCGTTTCAACAGGGCCCTTTGCCTTGAATTTGCGAATGATGCTTCCTATGGTGTCTCTTGGTATGTTTAACATCTTTACAATCTTCCTATAGCCATTGCCCTTCCTGTGAAGAGAAATCACCTCTTCTCTTGTCTTCCTGGACCATTCTCTTGACTTCACCATGTTTGTAAACAGACCAGTAAATGTCTATAAGGAGCCGAGTATCACAGTCCTTTTACATCTGCCTCATTGGTGCTTATTATGCCTTATTGCTGCTCCTTGACATCCACAGGTTATTTCAATACCTGATCGAAAACACTTGAATGAACCTCTGTTCTTAAGAGTGGTAGTCGTCAAGGGGTTGAATAATTGTGTCAATTAAGAAATCACAAAAAAAACATTTAATACTGTATTACAAAAACAATTGATGTCATTTTAGTTGCATTTGGTTCTTTAAAAAGTCCTTGTAAGATTTCATTCTGATCACAATTACAAATGTACACTAAATTCCCTAAAACCCTTTACAGCATTGGGGGTTGAATAATTTTGAACACCACTGTATCTGGGATCTGAAATCCATGACGTTGCGGATTTCACCCTTTCCAGTGCAGAGTGTGAAATCTGGGGCAAATCCGTCCGCGCTGTGTGAGATCCGCCCGGTACCGAGATCTGCTGCAGATTTTATGTACTGGAATCCACCGCTAGACTCTGCATCAGTTCTGTCCTGGCTTGTTGCACTCAGCCGGGAACTACCTGCTGGATCCACATTGCCGGAATGAACTATAATGGGATCCAGCGGTCATCTGGCCGCAATCCGGCGAATGTGCAGAGAATCGGCCGGACACGTATCGCTGCACGGAGCAGTTTTTGTCTGAATGATTCCCGGCATCGTGTACTGCAAGCCTAAGGGCTGTATTACACCGACCGTTTATCTGACACCAATATCCGTCCAATCAGACTAATAGCTGGTGTGTAGAAGAACAGATCTGTGCGTGTAATAGGCCATCTGACCAGTGATTGGTCAGATATCTGTCAGATAATCTTTCTGTGTAATACAGCCCTGAGGTCTCATGCACACACTGCAGATTTGTATGCAGAAAATTGACCTGAAAGCAACATCAACAACGTGATAAAAATTCACATAAAGCGACATGCACACGAACATTAGGGGTCCACGATCTGCATCTGACGGTCCGCACCGCAAAAAAGTAGTGCATGCGCTACTTTTTTGTCTGTGCGGAGGAATGTATGCTGTATGCGGGCCGCAATATGGCCATGGGGGGCACACGGTCGTGTGCATGTAGCCTAGTAAGTCTGCCTTGTTTACTGCGGTTTTGTGCATTGTTTATTGCAGATTTTCAGTTTACTGCCCCATTGAATTCTGTGGGGAAACCGCTCTCCAGAAGGTGGGGATTCGCAAAAATAATTGACCTGCCGCGAGTTTTAAAATTCTCACACCGCACCTCAAAGATCCGAAATATTTACCTGAGATTCGGCAAATTCCAGGCACTTTGCTGGTGCTGTATTAGGCCTCGTGCACACGACCATTCTTTTGGTCCGTATCCGAGCAGCCATTTTTGCGGCTTGGATGTGGCTCCATTCACTTCAATGGGGCCGCAAAAGATGCGGACAGCACTCCGTGTGCTGTCCGCAAACGTTACTCCGTTCCAGGGTCCACCCAAAAAATATACCTGTCCTATTCTTGTCCGTTTTGCGGACAAGAATAGGCATTTATATCAATGGCTGTCCGTGCCGTTCTGAAAATTGCAGAACGCACATGGACGCATCCATTGAAAACTAACGGGTCCGCACCTGTTCCGCAAAATTGTGGAACGGATGTGGACCCATTTTGCGGACGTGTGAATGGACCCTTCACCCGACGGGGCTCCTTGTCGGTGAAGCATCAGATTGTGTAATGCCAAGTTTTGCAGCGTGTTCACACAGTGTATTTTGTTGCAGGCTGAATTTGGAGCGGATTCCGTACCGAAAGCCGCCGGCTGTGCAGAAACCACCTCCCGGGTTTCAGTGAGAGGCTGTGGTTTACGGCTGCAACCGTACCAAGAAAGGACGTGTCAGGCATGAATGGCAGCACAGCCTCGGTGTGGTCGCTCGGCGACTTTTTGGATCAGAACCAAATTCAGCCTGCTAAACTTGCTGTGTGAACGTCCCCCTAATACATTTTGCATTGCAGTGGTTCAGCATCGAGATCTCCGCTTGCTGTTTGTGTTCATTCTTTATCCTGAGGCTGATGACTTGTCCTGAACAAATAACCTTTCACCGCTGAGGGTTTGTTACCAGTCGAGACAATCCTCTGTGAGCTAAACCCTTCAGCAGCACACACCGCTCTTCCAGACTAACAGCTGTAACCTACACTGATACATTGTAACAAACTGCTGCTGCGATCATTACGGGTATACTCCTATATGACGCAGGGCCCTCAGATTTTGACGAGGCTGGAGGATTCTAATCCTCGGCCACTTGCTGTAGAATCTGCAGAATGCGGCTTACTTCCAGAGGTGGTTTTGTCGGTAGCGGCACCAACATTCGCCCGGTGTTTTCCCGTTGCATGGGAGTTGGGGTTTCGGGAAAGGCATTCACGTGCAGGGGCTGCAGCTTTCGGCATGGAATCGGTGCGAGATCCAACAGATGGGTTTTAAGCCTCTGATCGTAAGCAAGAATTTTTTTCATTCTGTGACAACAAGCAGAGATCTTGAAAATGGCAAGCTATTTAAGTCTATTGCAGAAGTATGTATGGGTCCCGCTCATGGCTGTGTCATACCGATCTGTTGTCACCTCCAGATTTTGCTGGGAGGTTAGGATATGTAAGGGTGACAGGTTCCATTGGATGACATGTTACAGAGGTAGAAGCTGCATGTAGGGGAGCCTATGTAATATATACCAGGAAGAGGCTCCGGGGCCCTACTTACAGGGGCCCTGGACTGTGAGCCATCAGTGAATCTCCCCACAGGCTGTGAATGCGTGCGGTCGGCTTATAAACCTCACGGCGTCTCGTCCTTATTGGTCAGCGGTTATATTGGCTTTTTACTTCTATAGATCAGCGGCGCCAGAAGTGTTCTGCAGCTGCTCCCCATACATAGGAATTGCTCCAACATGCTCCATTCCCTTCCGCGGCAGTTCAAGGAAGGGCAAGAAAGTATGCATGCTTGGAATTGTAGTTCAGCAACGTCCAGAGGTTGCTGAGCCGAGGGCCAAAGGGAAAGTCTAGGCGAGTGTCAGCTCACGTGCCCTGCTCATCAGTTAGTCCTGCTTGTGTCAGTGTTTTGTGCTCCTGTGTACTGTACTCTTGTGGGTCGTCCAGGTACTTGTTGTGTCGGAGGACTAGTCGCCGCTGATCGCTCCGGTCTCGTATATATCGCAGTGTGGCCCCTGAGCGGCCAGTGTCCTGGATCCTCGGCTGATGGCCCCATATGTGCAGCGCTGATCTGATAGGGTCTCCACCTTAGCGGGAGAGGTGCGGCTCCGGCTTCCCAGGGCGACACTCCCTGCGGCTGCCCTAATAAATGTCACCGACGTAAAGCTGCTGGCGTTATACGGTCATCACCGCCGCCGCTTCTGTGGATTATCGGACTCGTAGCCGCGCGTTCTGGACATTTGAACCTGAAGTCGCCTGCGACAGGAATATCCGGGCAGAAACGGCATCATTAACCTGCCGCTGCGGAGAGAAAGATCATTCACTACGTAGATTTATAATATATTATGTGTTACAATTCCTAACCATTCTCCAGATCTCTGCTTGCTGTCAGTGAATAAAAACATGCTTATTGCTATCTAGAACCTAAAGACCCATGCTGACCTACACTAGTGCTTCACTTGTTACCGTGGTCATGTGGAAACTCCTGTGCCAATTCCAGACTGATACATTGTAACAAACTATCAGATGTGTTTATTTCAGCCTGGATGGTCTAGACTGGATGAAACTGTTACAGACCCTCCGCTGTGAGTAGACGTTTTTGGTCAGGACTGGTTTTGCCTGATCAACAAGAATGTTCCTATTCCATGACCGTAAGCAGAGATCTTCGAAATTGCGCGCAATTCTTTTTCTTACTGGTAGCAGCGATTTTAAAGCCTCATTTACACGTCTGCATCTGATCCGCATTTTTTTTTGCAGATCATATGCAAACCTATTCACTTCAACCAGGCCGCAAAAAATGTGCTGTCCGCATCCGTAAATTTATTTCCGCACTCCCCCCAAAAAAGGTAAAACATGTCCTATTCTTGTCCGTTTTGCAGACAAGGATATGTATTGTTAAATGGATGCAACATGGACGTCATCTGTATATTTTGCGGATCATTTTTTTTTTTTTACGGACTGCAAAATACATACAGTCGGGTGAATGTACCCTATGGTCGTGTGTGCCCAGTGCCTGTATTGCGGCCCACAATAAACGGGCATCGGCCGCGTGCCCTCCGTGTCATGGATGTGGACCCAATGACTTAAAAGGATTCGCAATATGCGGCGAGGGACGGAGGCACAGATTGGATGGCGACGAAAGCGATATGAAGTACTTCTGCGGGGTTTCGGTCCATGCCTCTGCACCTCAAAAAAAATACATGTCCCGTTTTTTTGTTTTTTTTTGTGGTGCGGACCTTCTCTTGCGGATCACGGACTCATTCAAGTGAGTGGGTCCGCATCCGCAAATGGCGAGCACACAAACGGTCCCTGTGCAATTCGCGGTCCAAGGCACGAGTTTGTGCGCTTTAACCCCAACGGAGAGGTCCCCAGTCCTTGTGTTGACCTGTTGATATATATTCAGCATTTCCTTAGTAGTATGTCTGTGGTAATGCTGGGAGACAGTCAGCATGGAGGTCCTAATAGTTGTGGCTCTATGTGCCCCTCCCCCGCACTGTCCTGTCGGAGGGCGCTGTGCTCGGCTATCTCTGGCAGTGCCATAGAGAATGAATGGGGCAGGAAGGTGCATCCTCGGCTGCTCCACCAGGAGGGGAACATAGGACCCTCGTTCTCAGGGATCGGTTGGGCTTCCACCGGTCAGTTATCCTTCATCCTGTGGGTAGGGGGTAACTTCCTGACTTGGCACAACCCCTTTAAGGGGCAATGGCTTTGTTTGCAGATCGTCCCCCATGGCTGCTTTCTTCCAGAGTACAAGGTTGTGTGCAGCATAGCAGCTCAGTCCGGAGGGGGCTGCAGTACCAGAGACGGCCTTTGGGCAGGTGTGGCGCTGTTTTTGGAAGAGAGCCACCATGTTTTTCCAGTAGCTCACAGCCCCTTTAAATGGCGCCGCTCTATAAACGCTTCTATTCTACAGGGGAGTCTTCAGTTGGAGTTTTTATCCTAAATCGGTAAATCACACACTTTAATGCTGAATTTGCAGTATTTCTTCGCATTAAAACGATTTCATTTTCTCGTAAACGTCGCTGGGACTCGCGATTGCATTTTAAGGCTTTTGCTTCTCGACGGTTTTAATTATTTTCCTTCCAAACTGAGGGAAATCGGTGTTAACATGATTTATGTGACCTGAAAAGCGCTGCCATGTTGAGACGGCCCTCGGAGGGTTAAAGCAGGCGGCGGCGGCAGGAGTGCTCCTCGAGCTGCTTCCTTCAGCGTTTCTGGTTTGGACACTTTTTCCAGAATATTTGAAATGTCTTTTATTTATTTTATTTATTTTTTCAGCAATTTGACACCTGAAGATCCCTGCATCGATCGAGCGGCGCGATCATCCGCCCTCATTACTGGCGACGTGTAAATGCCGGCGATGTTCGTTCGTCACGAAATGCGTCCCCGCGACCCGTTACATGTCCATCGATTTGAGATATGGAAGCCTTTGACCTGTTTTTCTCCCGCGCACAAAAGAGTATTGGATTTTACAAAGAAAGAGACGTTGATGTAAACAAGGCGGCGGCCGGCGCTCCGGGAACGCTCCATTGACAGCATGACAGCGGCGGGAGTCGATCGGATATGGATTTTCAGTCTGCTCCTCCGGAGGAGTTAATTAGGTGCCGTAATTGCACGTCTGCCGCACCCGAGCTGACATCTAAATGGACTGCGTGAGCTCAAACACGAGGGGTTAATGCTGCACCCGGTCATTGTGGCATCGACCCCCTAATCAACCCTGTAAGTGGCCCTCAAACACTGGCGCAGTTTAGATTTTGAAATAACGGATGAGCGTCAAATTCAGGAATTGTCCATTACGAGGGAACTGTAGTTTACGGATTGTTTTATTAATTTTTTTTTGAAGGAGACAGAAGCGACGACAACAAAACGTGTCATTAGTAATAATCATAGGACGCGAAACTGGGAGAAAAAGTCTGTTATCAGCCATTTCAGGGGGGAGGATGACTGTAGGACAGGAGAATACAGTCTATTGCCCCCTGTTATCAGCCATTTCAGGGGAGAGGATGACTGTAGGACAGGAGAATACAGTCTATTGCCCCCTGTTATCAGCCATTTCAGGGGAGAGGATGACTGTAGGACAGGAGAATACAGTCTATTGCCCACTGTTATCAGCCATTTCAGGGGAGAGGATGACTGTAGGACAGGAGAATACAGTCTATTGCCCCCTGTTATCAGCCATTTCAGGGGAGAGGATGACTGTAGGACAGGAGAATACAGTCTATTGCCCCCTGTTATCAGCCATTTCAGGGGAGAGGATGACTGTAGGACAGGAGAATACAGTCTATTGCCCCCTGTTATCAGCCATTTCAGGGGAGAGGATGACTGTAGGACAGGAGGATACAGTCTATTGCTCCTGTTATCAGCCATTTCAGGGGAGAGGATGACTGTAGGACAGGAGAATACAGTCTATTGCCCCCTGTTATCAGCCATTTCAGGGGAGGGGATGACTGTAGGACAGGAGAATACAGTCTATTGCCCCCTGTTATCAGCCATTTCAGGGGAAAGGATGACTGTAGGACAGGAGAATACAGTCTATTGCCCCCTGTTATCAGCCATTTCAGGGGAGGGGATGACTGTAGGATAGGAGAATACAGTCTATTGCCCCCTGTTATCAGCCATTTCAGGGGAGGGGATGACTGTAGGATAGGAGAATACAGTCTATTGCCCCCTGTTATCAGCCATTTCAGGGGATGAGCGTCAAATTCAGGAATTGTCCATTACGAGGGAACTGTAGTTTACGGATTGTTTTATTAATTTTTTTTTGAAGGAGACAGAAGCGACGACAACAAAACGTGTCATTAGTAATAATCATAGGACGCGAAACTGGGAGAAAAAGTCTGTTATCAGCCATTTCAGGGGGGAGGATGACTGTAGGACAGGAGATTACAGTCTATTGCCCCCTGTTATCAGCCATTTTAGGGGAGGGGATGACTGTAGGACAGGAGAATACAGTCTATTGCTCCCTGTTATCAGCCATTTCAGGGGAGAGGATGACTGTAGGACAGGAGAATACAGTCTATTGCCCCCTGTTATCAGCCATTTCAGAGGAGAGGATGACTGTAGGACAGGAGAATACAGTCTATTGCCCCCTGTTATCAGCCATTTCAGGGGGAGGATGACTGTAGGACAGGAGAATACAGTCTATTGCCCCCTGTTATCAGCCATTTCAGGGGAGAGGATGACTGTAGGACAGGAGAATACAGTCTATTGCCCCCTGTTATCAGCCATTTCAGGGGAGAGGATGACTGTAGGACAGGAGAATACAGTCTATTGCTCCTGTTATCAGCCATCTCAGAGGAGAGGATGACTGTAGGACAGGAGAATACAGTCTATTGCCCTCTGTTATCAGCCATCTCAGAGGAGAGGATGACTGTAGGACAGGAGAATACAGTCTATTGCCTCCTGGTATCAGCCATTTCAGGGGAGAGGATGACTGTAGGACAGGAGAATACAGTCTATTGCTCCCTGTTATCAGCCATTTCAGGGGAGAGGATGACTGTAGGACAGGAGAATACAGTCTATTGCTCCTGTTATCAGCCATCTCAGAGGAGAGGATGACTGTAGGACAGGAGAATACAGTCTATTGCCCCCTGTTATCAGCCATTTCAGGGGAGAGGATGACTGTAGGACAGGAGAATACAGTCTATTGCCCCCTGTTATCAGCCATTTCAGGGGAGAGGATGACTGTAGGACAGGAGAATACAGTCTATTGCCCCCTGTTATCAGCCATTTCAGGCAAAACTATACTTTCACACTGTAACGCGCCTGCAGCTACAATATGCTGGAACGAATTGTGGTTCACCCTGTGGGCTTTTAGCCCCCCCCCCCCCCTTCACGTCTGTAGGACTTTATACCAGCTTGGTTATGCAATCAGATTAAATACCGTGTTATAGGTCTGCTGCCCACAATAAAACGTGAAAATGCCAGGGAGCGCGCCTAATTACCATATCCGGGCAACACTATGAATGTCTATAGTCGACTCGTCCCTCTGTGACCGTCTCGCTGGCAGCTCTTCGTGCACACAGTTCTGAACCTTGAATAGCGGTGGACGCGGTAATCTTTATTAAATGGCACAGGTCAAATAAAACAAATGGCGCGGGGTGGGGGAGGGATGACAATTGCTTCCTAATACGAGAAGCCATATTGAAGGCAACCTGCTGTTCTATGCAGGGCTTTCTCAAGATCAGAGAGGAAAGGGTTACTGCAATGTGGGATGTTGGTGGGCGCACTCATGGTGGCATCTTATGTGCCCAGCGTTATATGTTAGCTTTGAAAAGTGGTCCGATGCCTGGGATTGCAGCTGCATTATTCCGGAGTTCCCCCATCAGAATGTTGTCTTTCTGTGTAATAAACCTTTTACGTGCAGTGAGCGTAACGCTAGCGCAATTTCTTTTAATGCAGTGTAAAAGATGGTTTAATACCTGGAGATTAAGCAAATCCGGCTGCATTACACTACCAGTCCAGTCAGTGACCACAGCGGGCAGCCCTATGTATGGTGGAGGCCCAGGACTGCTCCCCGGGGAAATCCTTACCGAAGAGCGTGTGTGAATATACACCAGAAAGAGGAGAGCAACGCGTCAGACACGTTATAGGAGATCGGGGGCCTGGAAATAAACCTGGCCGCTGTTCCCATATTTCTTGCTAGGGTAACAATGAGGGGGTTGCTAACATTAAAGGGGTCAGCCCCCTCCAGAGCTGCACTCACTATTCTGCTGGTGCAGTCACTGTGTACATACATTACTTATCCTGTACTGATCCTGAGTTACATCCTGTATTATACTCCAGAGCTGCACTCACTATTCTGCTGGTGCAGTCACTGTGTACATACATTACTTATCCTGTACTGATCCTGTGTTACATCCTGTATTATACTCCGGAGCTGCACTCACTATTCTGCTGGTGCAGTCACTGTGTACATACATTACTTATCCTGTACTGATCCTGAGTTACATCCTGTATTATACTCCAGAGCTGCACTCACTATTCTGCTGGTGCAGTCACTGTGTACATACATTACTTATCCTGTACTGGTCCTGAGTTACATCCTGTATTATACTCCAGAGCTGCACTCACTATTCTGCTGGAGGAGTCACTGTGTACATACATTACTTATCCTGTACTGATCCTGAGTTACATCCTGTATTATACTCCAGAGCTGCACTCACTATTCTGCTGGTGCAGTCACTGTGTACATACATTACTTATCCTGTACTGATCCTGGGTTACATCCAGTATTATACTCCAGAGCTGCACTCACTATTCTGCTGGTGTAAACCCCTAGTTCTTCAGCACTGTGCAGATATTTCTGTTGGTTCTAGGGGGGACGCTGTATTTTCTCCGTTCTTTTGTATTTCCGGCTCCTGCCCATTTAACTCTGTGACAAGGTGAGTGATTTGGCGGCTTTGTTCCGGTTCTCGGCGGTGGATCCATCAGCAGTGCGGCATTAATCACATAGACAGTATTTATATGTAAATTCGATAACTGAAGTATGGATACCATCTTTCCCAATATTTTGTTTTTTCATATGAAATCTCCGACTTCTTTTAGACAAAAAAAAATCATCGCGGTGTGAAGTGCGTGCGCTGCGCTCCTACCCCTGCAGTATATTTCGGTAGGGCTCAGTGCAGCATTTCTGGGTCTGCAATCATTCATCCCGTTCCACCTTCTGCAAGTTATGTATTCTCATTGATATTTGCTTAGATAAACAAGCCCTGCTGCAGTGTAAAGCATGGAAGACAGGACAATCAGATTACGGTGATGACAGGCATCGTGTGCAATGCTGAGCCAGGAAGAAAGCACATTTACTATTCCGGCAGCGACGTCTCCAGCAGGGTAAACGCCATTACTCCCCCGCCCCCCTCGCCGGTGTGAGAGGTTCCCCTGCTCCTTCTCCTGCCAGCTGAACAGATGGTAATAGCTCGTCCCCCCGCCACCTGATGGCAAGGCAGCCGCCAAAATATGGCGCATAACCCCCTCCCCCGCTGATGCTGAGCGCCATCTACCACAGCCGCTGAATACTGAGCTGACGGGATCCCTGATTATCAGACTTTCTGGACTATCGGATGTCGCTGGATCTTCTGTCTGATCCTTTGTGTCCCCGGAGGGCCACGGAGTCAAAATACCCGCGGCCAAACTGTGTGCTGTTTTTCCAGAAGCCACTGCAGTTTTTGGTGTTATCAAGGTAAAGCGTTTCGACAGACTTTTAGTGGATACACGTGAGCGGGCCGCAAGCCTCTGAGCGTTAAAATCAGTGTGCCCATTCCCTGACAGCAAGCCGAGATCTTGCAAACCAAATGTAGATCAAGAAGTTTCAGAACTTTTTCGGTTTCAATAGACCGTTGGAGCCTGTGGAGATGATGCAGGCTTTGTCTGCAGCCCTAGCACGCTAATCCGGCTCTGCTACATCTGTTGTGCCGCCATCCGCCCGTCGTCACCCCCACCACACCTTCATTTAGGTCTTACTGTTTTTAATCTTTGTGTCATAATGACTTGGACGATTCCTTGCTCTGTGACTGCAGGGGAGTGAAGGGGTTAATAGCGCAGCGCTGACCTGATCTCGTTCCTCATAGTCGCCGCCATTCGCACATCAGTGATGAATCCTCATTCGTTCATCGTCTGATTATTACCATCGAGTCCACACCGTGGATGATGGGGGGAGTTGTTCTAGATCAGGTCAGGACACCATGGCTGCCTTCCTCCGGGTACAGCGCCATTCCTGTCCACCCATCTGTGATACCAGACACGGCCATAGGCAAGAGAGGCGCTGTTTCTGGAAGAAATAATGAGAAGAATACATAAGTTAACTCCTTAGTGACCGCTAATGCACATTTTCCTGGCAGTTTATCTTTTCATGAAAATGGTAAAACACGATTGTCCAAGATGCAAAAGTTGTATCTGTTTGACCAGCTCCCCCTGATGCATCCAGGGCAAAGGTTAAAGGTCCTCGGTCATCTGATCATCTGTTGCCCTGATCCGTTAGGGCGCTGTCATGGCAGCCGGCCCCTGTATATCCATAGGTGATTGCAGGCTCTGCTCCTCTGTACTCCAGCCTCTCTGCTGCCTCTAGAGGGCGCTGTCATGGCAGCCGGCCCCTGTATATCCATAGGTGATTGCAGGCTCTGCTCCTCTGTACTCCAGCCTCTCTGCTGCCTCTAGAGGGCGCTGTCATGGCGGCCGGCCCCTGTATATCCATAGGTGATTGCAGGCTCTGCTCCTCTGTACTCCAGCCTCTCTGCTGCCTCTAGAGGGCGCTGTCATGGCAGCCGGCCCCTGTATATCCATAGGTGATTGCAGGCTCTGCTCCTCTGTACTCCAGCCTCTCTGCTGCCTCTAGAGGGCGCTGTCATGGCGGCCGGCCCCTGTATATCCATAGGTGATTGCAGGCTCTGCTCCTCTGTACTCCAGCCTCTCTGCTGCCTCTAGAGGGCGCTGTCATGGCGGCCGGCCCCTGTATATCCATAGGTGATTGCAGGCTCTGCTCCTCTGTACTCCAGCCTCTCTGCCGCCTCTAGGGGGCGCTGTCATGGCCACCGGCCCCTGTATATCCATAGGTGATTGCAGGCTCTTCCCTGTACTACAGCCTCTCTGCTGCCTCTAGAGGGCGCTGTCATGGCCGCCGGCCCCTGTATATCTATAGGTGATTGCAGGCTCTGCTCCTCTGTACTCCAGCCTCTCTGCCGCCTCTAGGGGGCGCTGTCATGGCCACCGGCCCCTGTATATCCATAGGTGATTGCAGGCTCTGCTCCTCTGTACTTCAGCCTCTCTCTGCTGCCTCTAGAGGGCGTTGTCATGGCCACCGGCCCCTGTATATCCATAGGTGATTGCAGGCTCTTGCCTGTACTACAGCCTCTCTGCTGCCTCTAGGGGGCGCTGTCATGGCCACCGGCCCCTGTATATCCATAGGTGATTGCAGGCTCTTGCCTGTACTCCAGCCTCTCTGCCGCCTCTAGGGGGCGCTGTCATGGTGGCTGGCACCTGTATATCCATAGGTGATTGCAGGCTCTGCTCCACTGTACTCCAGCCTCTCTGCTGCCTCTAGGGGGCGCTGTCATGGTGGCTGGCACCTGTATATCCATAGGTGATTGCAGGCTCTGCTCCTCTGTACTCCGGCCTCTCTGCCGCCTCTAGGGGGCGCTGTCATGGTGGCTGGCACCTGTATATCCATAGGTGATTGCAGGCTCTGCTCCTCTGTACTCCGGCCTCTCTGCCGCCTCTAGGGGGCGCTGTCATGGTGGCTGGCACCTGTATATCCATAGGTGATTGCAGGCTCTGCTCCACTGTACTCCAGCCTCTCTGCTGCCTCTAGGGGGCGCTGTCATGGTGGCTGGCACCTGTATATCCATAGGTGATTGCAGGCTCTGCTCCTCTGTACTCCGGCCTCTCTGCCGCCTCTAGGGGGCGCTGTCATGGTGGCTGGCACCTGTATATCCATAGGTGATTGCAGGCTCTGCTCCTCTGTACTCCGGCCTCTCTGCCGCCTCTAGGGGGTGCTGTCATGGTGGCTGGCACCTGTATATCCATAGGTGATTGCAGGCTCTGCTCCTCTGTACTCCAGCCTCTCTGCCGCCTCTAGGGGGCGCTGCAGGCAAATGTACCAAGCATCTGCAGATGTGCTGAGTCTGCGGACATGGTCAGTAGTCACAGCCAGGCGTCCTGGGCCCCTGGTGCCCCTCCGCTCAGCCCCCCCTTTTTTTCGCGGTCGTTTACTGTTCTGATCATTATTTTTATTTATTTTTAAACCCTTTTTGGAGCTGTAGAACTTCTCTTTAGCGTTGCAGAAATATCGGTCATTAATGGGTTAAATCCAGCGTCCCTTGGACCAGGGATCAGCAACCTGCGGCACTCCCAACTGCTGTGGAACTACAACTCCCATGATGCAAACATGCTCGTATGTTCTCACAGCTCCCCTAGAAGTGAATGGAGCATTCTGGGAGTTGTAGTGTCAGAACATCTGGAGCACCGCAGGCTGCTGATCCCTGCCTAACATTAAACCGGCGCTGACCAGGGGTGACCTTCCCTAACGCCGTCTAACTTGCTGTGCCTGTGTGTCAGTCCACACTGCAGCTCTGGCGTTCTGTTCAGATGAATAGGATAGGAGAGCATGCAGTACCTAGATGACAAGGTCTCGATCGGCATGTAGGTGGTGAGTGCGCCTCCACCCCTGGCCACTAGAGACGCTCTTCTATTAGATTTGCTGGAATCACAGTTTGGTAGTGTAATAAGTAACAATGGGTTTTGGGGACATTCCCTTAGCCTGCACCCCAAAATAACTATCTGCTCCCCCCCCCTCCCCGTACCTGTCCTTGTGTCCCCCTGCCCTCGTTTGACTCTTGCTGTGACATCTCGTCTCGTGGACCAGATTGCTATTCCTTGTCTGCAGGATCCATCTGTGGTCACATCATGCCGCCATCAATATTTCATGCCACGTCTGCTCCGCGTCCTTCTTCAGCAGAGGCTTCGCCTTGGTTTGACCTCGGTGCTTCCGTCTTTTGCATCGTTTATCTTGCCGATTACAGTCACAGTGGCCGGGTGTCATAGAAATATATTACTGTTCATCCTGAGACTCCTGCTTCATGAGTAGAATTTTAGAACCACTGTAAAGACTGGCCCAAGCCGAGCAGTAGGGTTAGGAAGGGCGTACTTGAAAAAAAATAATGTATATGGTGCTTACTCCAGGCTGTGTAAGGCCGGGTGACCACCACAGTTTGTGCTGTAGGGGCGGCCATTAGTCTGTAATGTCTCCTCAGAGACCAAAATGGGCCAGAAATGATGGGATGCGACACTACATTTATTACAGGCTGCAGAAACCACCAAATTCAATTTCAAAGGTTCAGTTCCCCAACAGCGCCACCAACTGGAGAAACGAGGCATAGCATAGTTCTCATGGAAGTCAATGAGCTGAGGCGGCCCTGTACTGGAGGGGTGGAGCTGAGGCGGCCCTGCTGTGCTGGGGGGTTGAAGCTGAGGCGGCCCTGCTGTGCTGGGGGGTTGGAGCTGAGGCGGCCCTGTACTGGGGGGTTGAAGCTGAGGCGGCCCTGCTGGTGAGCTGGGGGGTTGGAGCTGAGGCGGCCCTGCTGGTGAGCTGGGGGGTTGGAGCTGAGGCGGCCCTGCTGGTGAGCTGGGGGGTTGGAGCTGAGGCGGCCCTGCTGGTGAGCTGGGGGGTTGGAGCTGAGGCGGCCCTGCTGGTGAGCTGGGGGGTTGGAGCTGAGGCGGCCCTGCTGGTGAGCTGGGGGGTTGGAGCTGAGGCGGCCCTGCTGGTGAGCTGGGGGGTTGGAGCTGAGGCGGCCCTGCTGGTGAGCTGGGGGGTTGGAGCTGAGGCGGCCCTGCTGGTGAGCTGGGGGGTTGGAGCTGAGGCGGCCCTGCTGGTGAGCTGGGGGGTTGGAGCTGAGGCGGCCCTGCTGGTGAGCTGGGGGGTTGGAGCTGAGGCGGCCCTGCTGGCGAGCTGGGGGGTTGGAGCTGAGGCGGCCCTGCTGGCGAGCTGGGGGGTTGGAGCTGAGGCGGCCCTGCTGGCGAGCTGGGGGGTTGGAGCTGAGGCGGCCCTGCTGGCGAGCTGGGGGTTGGAGCTGAGGCGGCCCTGCTGGCGAGCTGGGGGGTTGGAGCTGAGGCGGCCCTGCTGGCGAGCTGGGGGGTTGGAGCTGAGGCGGCCCTGCTGGCGAGCTGGGGGGGTTGGAGCTGAGGCGGCCCTGCTGGTGAGCTGGGGGGTTGGAGCTGAGGCGGCCCTGCTGGCGAGCTGGGGGGTTGGAGCTGAGGCGGCCCTGCTGGCGAGCTGGGGGGTTGGAGCTGAGGCGGCCCTGCTGGCGAGCTGGGGGGTTGGAGCTGAGGCGGCCCTGCTGGCGAGCTGGGGGGTTGGAGCTGAGGCGGCCCTGCTGGCGAGCTGGGGGGTTGGAGCTGAGGCGGCCCTGCTGGTGAGCTGGGGGGTTGGAGCTGAGGCGGCCCTGCTGGTGAGCTGGGGGGTTGGAGCTGAGGCGGCCCTGCTGCACTGGGGGGTTGGAGCTGAGGCGGCCCTGCTGGTGAGCTGGGGGGTTGGAGCTGAGGCGGCCCTGCTGGTGAGCTGGGGGGTTGGAGCTGAGGCGGCCCTGCTGCACTGGGGGGTTGGAGCTGAGGCCGGCCCTGTGCTGGGGGAGCGCGGCTGATCTGGATCTTGCTCCTCAGCTCCCCCCCCCCCCCATCCATCACAGATACAAGGAGATTTTCTTATTTTAAGTGGAAATTACAATCTCAGTGAAATCGTCTGGAAGAAGCTTTTCCCAGGACGGTTGTGTCTGGATTGCGTGACTCCACGAGCAGACGCCTTGTATTGCTCCGCTGAGCTCGCCCGCCGTCACCCCGTCTGACACTTTCCTCCCATTGTAGTGACATCTCTTGGGGTTTTGCAGCATCCGCATGGGTGTCACTTTTCCTGGTTGCACCCGTTGTTGGCGGATCATTGTGACGGTGGGAATGGTGAGAGTTATGGTTAGCGTGGAGTTAGGGTGATGGGGTGGATTGGGTTTGGTTTTGCTGGGGTTTAGGAAGGAAGGGTTGGTGGGATATATTTTGGCGGGGGTGGCAGGGTTTGGGTTAGTAAGACTTTGGATGAATGTATGACCTGTCCCTCGGTCACAGCGGGGAGGACGGAGCTGTCGGCTCCAGGCCGCACTTTATATGATTATCCATCTTTAGAAAATCCTTTTTTGACTCCAATTTGTACCATAATTCACCAGAACTTTGCATCTTTGGACCCCCCGCCACTGGTCCCTGTGATGTTTGGAGCCGAGACTATCATTAGCGAGCAGAAGACTGAGACGTAAGACATCTTCTGTTGCTCGGCACTTTATTTTTTCTTTTTTTAACGAGCTTGTGATGATTTATGGCCCCCAGAACCCGGTGACAGCGCTCACCCGGTTGCAGGACGGAGGCCGAGCGCGGTGATCATTACAGCCGCAGGTTGTCTGTCTGACAATCCACCCGCCCTCCTCGCTGTCCCTCATGCATCCAGATTCCGGACACTGCGCCCGTCGCTGGGGTCCCTCACTGTCTACAGTATGGAGGTCCGTCCACTGGGACCTGCGCCCATGGTAGTGCATACAAGGGCGACTCGCAGAGCGGTCATCAGGCCGCCGTGATTCTTGAAGACGCTGCTCTTTTCTTTATTTCCTGTAGGGATAATGAATCGCAACCTGGAAGACTTCAGGGGTGCAGCTGAGGCCCCCCGTCTGTCCCTGAATGTTAACCCTTTTGCAGCCAGGTAGGAATACACTTGGAGCGAAGGCCTAAGATGAGCCGCGCCGTCCTTGTGTCTCACTTTCCTCAGGTTCAGTGAAGGATCCCCCAAAAAATTCCTAAATCTGAAGAAGAGAAACTTCTGGCCGATTTCAGTAATGAATATTTTTATCGCGCAGAGTTCTGATCCCGGTATCATCGGTTCTGCAGCTTGTGGCGGTTCCCGACCCGTACCCCGTCATCTTTCAGTAAGTCGCCTGACGCATTATTTTCGCCCTGCCATCCCACAGCGGAGACATCGGCGCGGCCGCTCCCCCCCTCCTCTCAGGTGTTTGGGCCAGATATACATTGTGCTGCGTCGCTGAGAAGGGATTTATTGTCTTGGCGGCCTCAGCTCTACAAGTCGACAGCTCGCGCCGAAAAGGCAAAGTCGCGCCTGTTATTCTAACGAGGAGCTTTTATGAGGCCGAAATTAGCACATTTATGTCACCAGCGTTTGATGTTCAGGCGCCGAGGAGGCTTTCGTATTCCTAATATCCAAATTCCTCTTCAGCATTTGGAGATAAGCGAACGATTTTAGCGAGCGCGTTATTATGGCTTAATGGTTATTACGAGCGCTTGATAAGCGCGACGCCGGCCTCTGAAGATCACGCACAAAGCTCAGGTGAAGCGCGTTCCCTCATCATGGGCCTCGGAGCAGTTATATATATATATTTTTGAATAATTGCAATTTTTCTTTGAGATGTAAAAGTTCAATCCAAGCGTTCCCGTAATTAGCGCAGATCGCTTCCCTCCGAGCCCGGGAAGCAACAAAGTGCACTCAGGGCGAAGCCTCGGAGTCCAAGTGGTCCCGACGACAAGCGCGCCATGGGACGCATTTAAGAAGTTTAATAATTGATGCGGCTCACACAACTGAGCAGATTTCAAAGCCAAGAAACGCGCCGGGCGCCGCCACGTTAAACATTTAAAGCCGAGGTTTAAAATTTTAATTAAGAGCAATTAAAAATATATGTTAATCCACCGGCAGAACTGAAGGTGCGTGACTGCGGCGAAAGACCCGCTAAGCGAGCTTTTGTTTATTTATTTGCTGAGGGGGCCCGCGCGCTCCAGAGCCAACCGGTGACTTTCACGGTAAGGGAAGTGGCGGCGTTTGCTTAATGAGCCTCTCGGATGTTACTCATCACCGCTAAGGAATTGATCACAGAGGCCGTGAATCCTGGGGAAAAAAACAAAAAATATCCGTCATTTGGGGGGGGGGACAGCGACGGCCACTGGCGCGCCCTATCCATCTTCCGCTCGAACGCGAGGCGGTGGCTACATATTAAGTCAGTGTTGCAGATAATGGCGGCAGTAATGATGGATTTATGGATTCTCTTCGATCATTTGTCAGCCCCGCGAAAGTCTCACAATTAACGACCCGTCTTAAAGACGTAAATCTGCCCAGTGTGGCCCCATTATAGCAGCAGGAATCTGGGGGGACAACGAATACGCCCCATTGTAGCAGCTAATGCTCCGTTGTAGCGGCAGGGATATGAGGGGGCGATTTCTCGCTCAGGTCAGTATCACTGCTTGCTGGCCGCATGGCCCTTTAACTACCGCGGGGCTTTCTCCGTGCCGGCCTCTGGTCACCAGAGCAAATTACCGAGATCAGTGGTTGTCTGTAAGCCTTATTATCCACAGTGTGGATCCCTGTGGACGGTGGGGGTTTTACTCCTCATGCGCCTATAGATAACAGGAGAAGAAGCGGCTGGGGGGGGCGTTAACCCCTTGCATCCTGTCACATTAATCCCCCGTCTTTTTCCAGGAGCCTCGCTCATGGTGCGGAGCAGTTGCACCGCGGTGCGAGCGTCTGTTCCTGGCAGATAAGACCCGCTATAACCGAGGCATCGGAAACCTCATCCCGCTGTAATCTGGTCTGGGACAAGCCACAAGGTTTGTGCTCAGGCATTGGTCCGGGGCCCCAGCATCCAAGGAGGGGGGGTACCCCTTTAACTCCTCTCTTTAGTAGCGGCTTGCATTAGTTTGGCATGAAGTGCCTCAAGCCTCTTGCTGAATAGTGATGGGGGTTGTAGTCCCTGCTGTATTCATACGAAGCCCCCGCTCAGTCATTCAGAGCCGTAAATTACCCATTCCCAGTTTCTTGTCATCTCTACTTATCCATGAATATTCAATTGTTTCCAAAATGGCGGCTCCGGGTGACAGCGGCGCACTACACACGAGATTTATAACCAGTTTACAAACTCCGCCAACAGCGCTGCCATCTCTTCTCTCCAGTGAACAGCGGATGGCGCCATTCACATGTCTACGGCAGTGTACGTCCTGCTGCGGAAGGGGAGGACCCCCATACAATGCACACACTTCCCCTGCACCCACAAATCCCCCCCCCCCTCCCATTGCTTCTCGTAACCTCCCCTATCCTCCGTCCTGCCGAGACCCCCGGGAACACTTGCCGCGCCGGCCTTATTGATCTTGATGGGCGTCTTTTAACCCACATCTGAAGCTTCTTAGTAAAAGGGAATTCCCTAATCTTTGTGATGGTCTCCGGCGGATGATACGGATCAGCGGTGCAGAAACCGCTGCACTTTGAGGCGGCGGAGCCCGGGCTTACCTGCGGGCAGAGCAGGTCCTGTGCGGGATCAGACAGGCAGGATCTAAGGGTTGACCTGACATGCGGGGGCAGCGAGCGGCGTGCAAAGGGGGCTGATGCTTCGAGCCATGGACAGGAACCTTCTCTGTAGCCTGTGATGGCGATTCATCGACTTATGGTCCCTGATGCGGTCATGGAGTCCAGCTATTGCAAAACTACTACCCCAACTGTCAGGGTATGGCGGGGGTTGTAGTTTTACCATGATAGTAGAGGTCGTTACCATTTTCATTCTTGCTTTTCTATGGCGGTGCAGATAAACATGGCTGCCATCCCATCGTCATCCGCGCCACGTAAAACGGCGAACACCATAACAAGTGTGGGGTCCGTCCTCGCTGCCGGCAGTTCACAGACTTCAGCCTCAGAACAGAGCGTGGAATTTACCGCCAAAAGTTATAAAAGGGACTGTGCCGGATAATCCACTGATACCGCGTACAATACACCGACGGCAGACTCAGGACTGAAGTATCAGACCAAGTGGCAGGCAGTCCTTTGTGACCTGAGCCCCCCGCCACGATCCTTAGAATGAAGGGGCTGCAGCGCTGATATACCACGGCTCCCCTTCTAAGGTATCCCTGCTCAGTGGCGCCACCGCCCTCCCACTGCGGGTACTGCAGCACATTCATCTGCATGAGGCCATGGTGCAAGGACACTGGGCAGTGAAGACTGCGCCAGCGCTGCGCCCCCTTCATACCCCAGATCAATGGGGGAAAGACGGCTGGGATCCTGGACATAAAGGGCCCACAGTACTGATAGGCTGCAGCCTGAAGCTCAATGCGCATACGTTTCCTAGAAAGCGGAGGCCTCCTTTACTATAGGGAATAATGGATGGGACGGCGGCGTAGATGTAGTCTCGGCTCCTTGTACATAACCCTCCAGTGATTTGTAGCTGCAATTAGATGTGAATAATAACAGCGATGATGATGATGTGCTGCTTTCCAGGAAGACCTCGTGAGGATGACAGGAGTTCCTGGATCTCCAGCAGAGATGAGGAGTTTACCTAAATTTAAAGGGCCAGGAACCCAAACATATGTCATATCCCATTCAGAGATTGAACATTAAACATATAATCACTCTAACAATCCCCCCTTTCCCTTAGGTAGTAATCTCTCAGTTCGATACCCATCTCTATATTCTTTTAGTCCACCCGAAGCCTCCCCAAGTTATTGGCACTTTTTCTTTTTAAGTACCATTCGGAATTTATAAAGGGTGTCATCAATTACCTCATTTCTATGTCTGTAAATACTGTGTTAATAAAAGCTTCGGAAAAATGTGTTAATGTGTTTTCCCTTATATTGTTCAGCCTCAATTCCTTCCATATCAAAACATGTCTTAATATGAAGTCCCAAACTTTTGTGCTGGAGCGTTATAAGAAGAGCGGCTGATATCAGTCACATGTGATGTAATGTCTCTGGAGATTTTCATAGGGAAGATCACTGCTTTATCTCAAATATCCCCCATCGTAAATGGCTGATAACAGGGAGCAATAGACTGTATTCTCCTGTCCTACAGTCTTCTCCCCTGAAATAGCTGATAACAGGGAGCAATAGACTGTATTCTCCTGTCCTACAGTCATCCTCTCCCCTGACATGGCTGATAACAGGGGGCAATAGACTGTATTCTCCTGTCCTACAGTCATCCTCTCCCCTGAAATGGCTGATAACAGGGGGCAATAGACTGTATTCTCCTGTCCTACAGTCATCCTCTCCCCTGACATGGCTGATAACAGGGGGCAATAGACTGTATTCTCCTGTCCTACAGTCATCCTCCCCCCTGAAATGGCTGATAACAGGGGGCAATAGACTGTATTCTCCTGTCCTACAGTCATCCTCTCCCCTGAAATGGCTGATAACAGGGGGCAATAGACTGTATTCTCCTGTCCTACAGTCATCCTCCCCCCTGAAATGGCTGATAACAGGGAGCAATAGACTGTATTCTCCTGTCCTACAGTCATCCTCTCCCCTGAAATAGCTGATAACAGGGGGCAATAGACTGTATTCTCCTGTCCTACAGTCATCCTCCCCCCTAAAATGGCTGATAACAGGGGGCAATAGACTGTATTCTCCTGTCCTACAGTCATCCTCTCCCCTGAAATGGCTGATAACAGGGGGCAATAGACTGTATTCTCCTGTCCTACAGTCATCCTCTCCCTGAAATGGCTGATAACAGGGGGCAATAGACAGTATTCTCCTGTCCTACAGTCATCCTCTCCCCTGAAATGGCTGATAACAGGGGGCAATAGACTGTATTCTCCTGTCTTACAGTCATCCTCTCCCCTGAAATAGCTGATAACAGGGGGCAATAGACTGTATTCTCCTGTCCTACAGTCATCCTCTCCCCTGAAATAGCTGATAACAGGGAGCAATAGACTGTATTCTCCTGTCCTACAGTCATCCTCTCCCCTGAAATGGCTGATAACAGGGAGCAATAGACTGTATTCTCCTGTCCTACAGTCATCCTCTACTCTGAAATGGCTGATAACAGGGAGCAATAGACTGTATTCTCCTGTCCTACAGTCATCCTCTCCGCTGAAATAGCTGATAACAGGAGGCAATAGACTGTATTCTCCTGTCCTACAGTCATCCTCTCCCCTGAAATGGCTGATAACAGGGGGCAATAGACTGTATTCTCCTGTCCTACAGTCATCCTCTCCCCTGAAATAGCTGATAACAGGGGGCAATAGACTGTATTCTCCTGTCCTACAGTCATCCTCTCCCCTGAAATGGCTGATAACAGGGAGCAATAGACTGTATTCTCCTGTCCTACAGTCATCCTCTCCCCTGAAATGGCTGATAACAGGGGCAATAGACTGTATTCTCCTGTCCTACAGTCATCCTCCCCCCCTGAAATGGCTGATAACAGGGGGCAATAGACTGTATTCTCCTGTCCTACAGTCATCCTCTCCCCTGAAATAGCTGATAACAGGGGGCAATAGACTGTATTCTCCTGTCCTACAGTCATCCTCTCCCCTGAAATAGCTGATAACAGGGAGCAATAGACTGTATTCTCCTGTCCTACAGTCATCCTCTCCCCTGAAATGGCTGATAACAGGGAGCAATAGACTGTATTCTCCTGTCCTACAGTCATCCTCTCCCCTGAAATGGCTGATAACAGGGAGCAATAGACTGTATTCTCCTGTCCTACAGTCATCCTCTCCCCTGAAATGGCTGATAACAGGGGGCAATAGACTGTATTCTCCTGTCCTACAGTCATCCTCTCCCCTGAAATGGCTGATAACGGGGAAATAGACTGTATTCTCCTGTCCTACAGTCATCCTCTCCCCTGAAATGGCTGATAACGGGGAAATAGACTGTATTCTCCTGTCCTACAGTCATCCTCTCCCTGAAATGGCTGATAACAGGAGCAATAGATTGTATTCTCCTGTCCTACAGTCATCCTCTCCCCTGAAATGGCTGATAACAGGGGGCAATAGACTGTATTCTCCTGTCCTACAGTCGTCCTCTCCCCTGAAATGGCTGATAACAGGGAGCAATAGACTGTATTCTCCTGTCCTACAGTCGTCCTCTCCCCTGAAATGGCTGATAACAGGGAGCAATAGACTGTAATCTCCTGCCCTACAGTCGTCCTCTCCCCTGAAATGGCTGATAACAGGGAGCAATAGACTGTATTCTCCTGTCCTACAGTCGTCCTCTCCCCTGAAATGGCTGATAACAGGGAGCAATAGACTGTATTCTCCTGTCCTACAGTCATCCTCTCCCCTGAAATGGCTGATAACAGGAGGGCAATAGACTGTATTCTCCTGTCCTACAGTCACCCTCTCCCCTGAAATGGCTGATAACAGGGAGCAATAGACTGTATTCTCCTGTCCTACAGTCGTCCTCTCCCCTGAAATGGCTGATAACAGGGAGCAATAGACTGTATTCTCCTGTCCTACAGTCATCCTCTCCCCTGAAATGGCTGATAACAGGGGGCAATAGACTGTATTCTCCTGTCCTACAGTCATCCTCTCCCCTGAAATGGCTGATAACAGGGAGCAATAGACTGTATTCTCCTGTCCTACAGTCATCCTCTCCCCTGAAATGGCTGATAACAGGGGGCAATAGACTGTATTCTCCTGTCCTACAGTCATCCTGTCCCCTGAAATGGCTGATAACAGAGGGCAATAGACTGTATTCTCCTGTCCTACAGTCATCCTCTCCCCTGAAATGGCTGATAACAGGGGGCAATAGACTGTATTCTCCTGTCCTACAGTCATCCTCTCCCCTGAAATGGCTGATAACAGGGGGCAATAGACTGTATTCTCCTGTCCTACAGTCATCCTCTCCCCTGAAATGGCTGATAACAGGGGGCAATAGACTGTATTCTCCTGTCCTACAGTCATCCTCTCCCCTGAAATGGCTGATAACAGGGGGCAATAGACTGTATTCTCCTGTCCTACAGTCATCCTCTCCCCTGAAATGGCTGATAACAGGGGGCAATAGACTGTATTCTCCTGTCCTACAGTCATCCTCTCCCCTGAAATGGCTGATAACAGGGGGCAATAGACTGTATTCTCCTGTCCTACAGTCATCCTCTCCCCTGAAATGGCTGATAACAGGGGGCAATAGACTGTATTCTCCTGTCCTACAGTCATCCTCTCCTCTGAAATGGCTGATAACAGGGGGCAATAGATTGTATTCTCCTGTCCTACAGTCACCCCCCCCCCCCCCTGAAATGGCTGATAACAGGGGGCAATAGACTGTATTCTCCTGTCCTACAGTCGTCCTCCCCCCTGAAATGGCTGATAACAGGGGACAATAGACTGTATTCTCCTGTCCTACAGTCATCCTCTCCCCTGAAATGGCTGATAACAGGGAGCAATAGACTGTATTCTCCTGTCCTACAGTCATCCTCTCCCCTGACATGGCTGATAACAGGGTGGGTCCTATTCTTTGCTGCGTCTTGTGTATCGTGGACCCATTGAAGTCAGGGGGTCTGCAGCGCGATGTAGGATGCAGGCGACGGTGTCTGTGTTTTGTGTATTCGCAGTATAACGGACACATTTGGCCGTATATTTGTGCTACACTGTGTATATGAGCTCTGTTGATGCCGCATTATAGCGGTAGATCAGACATATATGGACTTGGTCGGGGCAGTACCGGAGCTGTAATGCTGCATTGCTGCCACTGATTCCCCTTTTATATCTGAGGCTATTAGGGGTCTTCGGCCCTTCACACGGGGGTCTCGTCCTGTGTAACTGCAGGCGTCTGCTCTGACACAAGCGATGTGTGAGGGGTCTGTGCCGAGCTCGGCTGGACTTGCCCACACACAGAGGAATGTGTTGATTTAGGGGGGCTGCAGAGGACTCCTGCGTCAGAGCCTTGAAATAAATTTGGCGCCCCTATTAAGTTGGGTTTCGGGCGCTGCATGCCTCATTTTTCAGCCGCAGCTTGTCAAGCCTGCAGACAGCACCGACATTTATTGCGGAATGCCCCGCTCCGGATTTTTACTGCACGTCAGGAACGTTTGCTAAAACACAGAAATTTATAGAAGTCATGATGTGGAGGAGATGAGCCGCCGCGTCAGGAGGATGAAGGCCGCACGAAGAAATCCTGGAGCACAGCATGGACCCGGGGGCATGGTGCATTTTGCTTAGTAACTCTCCCCCATTTTTCCATATGAGGCTGCACCCCCATATACCTATTTCCGTTCAGCCTGGGCCTTCTGGTTCGTGAAGAGAATGCTGGCACAGAGGTGAAGACTGACACAGAGTTGTAGGAATAGAGTGAGTGTGATGCCTTCTGATTTAATCCCTTTTACTGCAGAAGAGCAGGTTGTGTATGTTAGGTTCTGAAAATTGAATTGGAGGGTGTGTACACTTTTGCAATGATGTTTTATTGCTTTAACCCCTTAAGGACATCCGCAGTGTATGTACGGCGGAAGTCCGGTCCCTAAACATGGCGCCCGCTCACATGTGCAGCGGGCGTCATAGCCGCCGAGGTTCTGCTATTTAAAGCCTCATGCAGATGTCCGTGGATCGCAGTCTGTGAGATACCGGACTGGCGTTGCAGGAGCGAACGGCAGCATTGGTTGCTATGACGCCGTGCGCTTTGTGCTGCCACCGCCGCAGTACAGTAATACACTCGTATGATCTATACGAGTTTATTACTGTCCAGCGGCGGCGGCACGAAGCGCACGGCGTCATAGCAACCAATGACGCCGTTCGCTCCTGCAACGCCAGTCCGGTATCTCACGGACCGCGTTCCACTGACGTCTGCATGAAGTTTTAAATAGCAGAAACCCAGCACATGTATGCGATCAGCTGATCGCATATATTTTACCCTTCAGATGCCGTGGTCAAACGTGGCCACGGCATTTTTGCAGTCCGGAAGAGAAAGTTGCACGCTTTCCCTCCGGTAACATCGTTCCCCGACTGAGATTGGGGAACCTGTTACATCGCTGAAAGAGCCCAAAGCCTCAAGCAGGCTTCGGAGTCTATTTCAGGAATATACCAATACAGGCCACTAGGTGGCAGCATTGTATAGTTATATTGCAAATGAAGTGTTCAATGATGGCTACACAATGGGCATGCTAATGATTGCCAGTTATTGTCACCCAAGATGACTTAAAAAAAGTGAAAAAAAAAGTTTTTACGAATATAAAAGTTCAAATCACCCCTTTTCTTAAAATAAAAAATACTTAACTAATAAAAAAATAAACATCATGGGCATCGCCTTGTGCGAAAATGCCCATACAATTAAAATCTAACAATAGTAATGGCGTAACGGGGGAAAAAAACAAAAACATCCAATGTGCCATTTTTGGTCACTTCAACTACCCAATAATTTTTTTTTATAAAAAGTGATCAAAAAGTCGCACACACTTCAAATTGGTATCACTGAAAAGAACAGATCATCTCGCAAAAAATGAGCCCTCACACAGCCCCGTACACATAACTGCAAAAAAGTTATAGGGGTCAGAATGTGGTTATAATTTGTATTTATTTTTTACCTGGAGAATGAAGATAACAGATCAATTTTACCGCATAGCGTACAGTGTAAAAAATACTAAATAAAAACCTTTATCAGAATAGTTTTTATCCCAATTCTACCCCATTTGGAATTTTTTTTTCCGCTTCCTACTACATGGTAGTAAATGGTGCCATTAGAAAGTACAACTTGTCCCACAAAAAATAAACCCTCATAAGGCAATGTGAATGGAAAAATAAAAAAGGACTATCGGAAGGCGGGGAGTGAAAAAACGAAAACGCAAAAAAGGAAAATCTCAGGGTCCTGAAGGGGTTAAAGGGGATTCCAGGCTATAGATAATGATGACCACCTATCTGGTCATTCCTGTTTCGTGTATACAGCTCCTATGTGTCTCCATGGTTACAGACTACAAACCACGCCTGTGTTTGATCCTGCAGACGGTTTTTTACTCCACCCTCCTCCTCGTTCTTCTCGCTGTGATTGGTTCTTGTCATGTTTTGACTGCAGTTTTTTTGTTTTTTTTTTTCTCATTGGGCTGAAAACCTGTTGTAAAAAATCCCAAATTGAGTTTTATGTAATTCCTAGGAGAAACATGGCGGCCAGTGCAGTTTTCCCTTACCTTGTACTCCGCCTATGTCTGTATATTGTCTGTTTGGCTTTTGCACGTTGTGGCCAGTAGTGGGCGCTCAATCCTTTATCTCCGGCATCCACCGGCGTAGATCTGCACAGCTCTGAAATACATCCCTGTAATGCCGGAGGCAGCGACGCCGAAACTTTCTGAGGAACAGTGAGTGATGAGAAGGGATGAGAATGTCTGTACAGCGCTGTGGAATATGTCAGTGATATATCAGTGATGAGAATGTCTGTACAGCGCTGTGGAATATGTCAGTGATATATAAGTGGTGAGTGTCTGTACAGCGCTGTGGAATATGTCAGTGATATATAAGTGATATATAAATGATGAGAAGGTCTGTACAGCGCTGTGGAATATGTCAGTGATATATAAGTGATGAGAATGTCTGTACAGCGCTGTGGAATATGTCAGTGATATATAAGGGATGAGAATGTCTGTACAGCGCTGTGGAATATGTCAGTGATATATCAGTGATGAGAATGTCTGTACAGCGCTGTGGAATATGTCAGTGATATATAAGGGATGAGAATGTCTGTACAGCGCTGTGGAATATGTCAGTGATATATAAGTGGTGAGTGTCTGTACAGCGCTGTGGAATATGTCAGTGATATATAAGTGATATATAAATGATGAGAAGGTCTGTACAGCGCTGTGGAATATGTCAGTGATATTTAAGTGATGAGAATGTCTGTACAGCGCTGTGGAATATGTCAGTGATATATAAGTGGTGAGTGTCTGTACAGCGCTGTGGAATATGTCAGTGATATATAAGTGATATATAAATGATGAGAAGGTCTGTACAGCGCTGTGGAATATGTCAGTGATATTTAAGTGATGAGAATGTCTGTACAGCGCTGTGGAATATGTCAGTGATATATAAGTGGTGAGTGTCTGTACAGCGCTGTGGAATATGTCAGTGATATATAAGTGAGGAGAATGTCTGTACAGCGCTGTGGAATATGTCAGTGATATATAAATGATGAGAAGGTCTGTACAGCGCTGTGGAATATGTCAGTGATATATCAGTGATGAGAATGTCTGTACAGCGCTGTGGAATATGTCAGTGATATATAAGTGATGAGAATGTCTGTACAGCGCTGTGGAATATGTCAGTGATATATAAGTGGTGAGAATGTCTGTACAGCACTGTGGAATATGTCAGTGATATAGATGGGATGAGAATGTCTGTACAGCGCTGTGGAATATGTCAGTGATATATAAGTGATGGGAATGTCTGTACAGCTCTGTGGAATATGTCAGTGATATATAAGTGATGGGAATGTCTGTACAGCTCTGTGGAATATGTCAGTGATATATAAGTGATGGGAATGTCTGTACAGTGCTGTGGAATATGTCTGTGATATATAAGTGATGGGAATGTCTGTACAGCGCTGTGGAATATGTCAGTGATATATAAGTGATGAGAATGTCTGTACAGCTCTGTGGAATATGTCAGTGATATATAAGGGATGAGAATGTCTGTACAGCGCTGTGGAATATGTCAGTGATATATAAGTGGTGAGTGTCTGTACAGCGCTGTGGAATATGTCTGTGATATATAAGGGATGAGAATGTCTGTACAGCGCTGTGGAATATGTCAGTGATATATAAGTGGTGAGTGTCTGTACAGCGCTGTGGAATATGTCAGTGATATATAAGGGATGAGAATGTCTGTACAGAGCTGTGGAATATGTCAGTGATATATAAGTGGTGAGTGTCTGTACAGCGCTGTGGAATATGTCAGTGATATATAAGAGATGAGAATGTCTGTACAGCGCTGTGGAATATGTCAGTGATATAGAAGGGATGAGAATGTCTGTACAGCGCTGTGGAATATGTCAGTGATATATAAGTGATGAGAATGTCTGTACAGCGCTGTGGAATATGTCAGTGATATATAAGTGGTGAGTGTCTGTACAGCGCTGTGGAATATGTCAGTGATATATAAGGGATGAGAATGTCTGTACAGCGCTGTGGAATATGTCAGTGATATAGAAGGGATGAGAATGTCTGTACAGCGCTGTGGAATATGTCAGTGATATATAAGTGGTGAGTGTCTGTACAGCGCTGTGGAATATGTCAGTGATATATAAGGGATGAGAATGTCTGTACAGCGCTGTGGAATATGTCAGTGATATAGAAGGGATGAGAATGTCTGTACAGCGCTGTGGAAAATGTCAGTGATATATAAGTGGTGAGTGTCTGTACAGTGCTGTGGAATATGTCAGCGATATATAAGTGATGAGAATGTCTGTACAGCGCTGTGGAATATGTCAGTGATATATAAGTGATGAGAATGTCTGTACAGCGCTGTGGAATATGTCAGTGATATATAAGTGATGAGAATGTCTGTACAGCGCTGTGGAATATGTCAGTGATATATAAGTGATGAGAATGTCTGTACAGCGCTGTGGAATATGTCAGCGATATATAAGGGATGAGAATGTCTGTACAGCGCTGTGGAATATGTCAGTGATATATAAGTGAGGAGAATGTCTGTACAGCGCTGTGGAATATGTCAGTGATATATAAGTGATGAGAATGTCTGTACAGCGCTGTGGAATATGTCAGTGATATATAAGTGATGAGAATGTCTGTACAGCGCTGTGGAATATGTCAGTGATATATAAGTGATGAGAATGTCTGTACAGCGCTGTGGAATATGTCAGCGATATATAAGGGGTGAGAATAAATAATAGCCATCAGTCTGGAGCCAGGGCTGTTCAGCTCATAAAGCATTGTCTAGACTGCATACAGTTATATTCTCTTCTCCGCTGAGTGTCTCATTCACTGACAGAAAGCAGAAATCTTAAAAATTGTGTTCTTAACGTAGAATGGTAAATATGCTGCAAAACTCCCATGTTCCGTCCTCGGGCTCCTCTGTTCCCCGTCCTTTTTGATTACCATTGTGCAGGCTTCCATTCACTGGCAGCAAGCAGAGATCTTGAGAATACAGAGGTATTGAAACGCAGAAGAATTGATTGCGATTTATCCTCTTCGTTTTCTGTTCATCTTCTGTTCGGCCGTTCTAGTGGTTTGGCTGAGGGGTTCTGTACAGAGCACTTCAGGCGCATCAACATTACCGGAGCCTTGGGAACGATGGGACTGTAACCCCAGCCTCCGCCACGGCCCGCGAGCCTCCCCTAGAACCTAGGCATTCCAGAGCGCTCCAGGAGGCGGAGGGTTAAAGCCGCTTTATCGGTAAACGGTAAATAATTTAGAAGGCGCCAAGAAACAAAACAAAACATAGAGCCGCGAACGTAAGCCGCTCGCCTAACCGATCCCCAAGGTGATATAAGCCGCCAAAGTAGGCCTCTGTTCGTTATGGTAACGAGTCAGATGCGAAGCCTTCACACTGCCCCGACGCGTTTCAAGGCCTATTCAAAGACAGAACACAGCGCGGAGGGGGCCGGTATCCGTGAAATAATCCTTCTCAGGTGACTTGTATGTATTGATACAACGACATCTGCAATAATTGGCGCTGGTGGGGGAGGGGGTCCGGCGCTGTGGACGCGGCAGGTCATGTCTGGGGGGTGCGTGCTGGGGAACATGGAGCGGGCGGCTGGTCATGACCAAGGTAATTCCTCACCATTGTCACCATCTCTGCTTGCTGTCAGGGAATGGTAGCATTCTTCAGACCTGGGGTTGTCCATTATTTTTATATTGATGTCCTGTCCTTAGATCTCAGGACAAGTCAGCAATATCAGATCGGCGGCGGGGGTCCAATTACTGCAGCGCTTCAGTGAGCCCGGCGGTCTCTTCCTAGACCATTGGTGTCACGTGCATCGCTCACATGGCCTAGTGGCTTCAGTGAGCCCGGCGGTCTCTTCCTAGACCATTGGTGTCACGTGCATCGCTCACATGGCCTAGTGGCTTCAGTGAGCTCGGCGGTCTCTTCCTAGACCATTGGTGTCACGTGCATCGCTCACATGGCCTAGTGGCTTCAGTGAGCCCGGCGGTCTCTTCCTAGACCATTGGTGTCACTTGCATCGCTCACATGGCCTAGTGGCTTCAGTGAGCCCGGCGGTCTCTTCCTAGACCATTGGTGTCACGTGCATCGCTCACATGACCTAGTGGCTTCAGTGAGCCCGGCGGTCTCTTCCTAGACCATTGGTGTCACGTGCATCGCTCACATGGCCTAGTGGCTTCAGTGAGCTCGGCGGTCTCTTCCTAGACCATTGGTGTCACGTGCATCGCTCACATGGCCTAGTGGCTTCAGTGAGCCCGGCGGTCTCTTCCTAGACCATTGGTGTCACGTGCATCGCTCACATGGCCTAGTGGCTTCAGTGAGCTCGGCGGTCTCTTCCTAGACCATTGGTGTCACGTGCATCGCTCACATGGCCTAGTGGCTTCAGTGAGCCCGGCAGTCTCTTCCTAGACCATTGGTGTCACGTGCATCGCTCACATGGCCTAGTGGCTTCAGTGAGCCCGGCGGTCTCTTCCTAGACCATTGGTGTCACGTGCATCGTTCACATGGCCTAGTGGCTTCAGTGAGCTCGGCGGTCTCTTCCTAGACCATTGGTGTCACGTGCATCGCTCACATGGCCTAGTGGCTTCAGTGAGCCCGGCGGTCTCTTCCTAGACCAGTGGTGTCACTTGCATCGCTCACATGGCTTAGTGGCTTCAGTGAGCTCGGCGGTCTCTTCCTAGACCAGTGGTGTCACGTGCATCGCTCACATGGCCTAGTGGCTTCAGCAAGCTCGGCGGTCTCTTCCTAGGCCAGTGGTGTCAGGTGCATCGCTCACATGGCCTAGTGGCTTCAGTGAGCCCGGCGGTCTCTTCTTAGGCCAGTGGTGTCACGTGCATCGCTCACATGGCCTAGTGGCTTCAGTGAGCCCGGCGGTCTCTTCCTAGACCATTGGTGTCACGTGCATCGCTCACATGGCCTAGTGGCTTCAGTGAGCCCGGCGGTGTCTTCCTAGACCATTGGTGTCACGTGCATCGCTCACATGGCCTAGTGGCTTCAGTGAGCTCGGCGGTCTCTTCCTAGACCAGTGGTGTCACGTGCATCGCTCACATGGCCTAGTGGCTTCAGTGAGCTCGGCGGTCTCTTCCTAGACCAGTGGTGTCACGTGCATCGCTCACATGGCCTAGTGGCTTCAGTGAGCTCGGCGGTCTCTTCCTAGACCAGTGGTGTCACTTGCATCGCTCACATGGCCTAGTGGCTTCAGTGAGCTCGGCGGTCTCTTCCTAGACCAGTGGTGTCACGTGCATCGATCACATGGCCTAGTGGCTTCAGTGAGCTCGGCGGTCTCTTCCTAGACCAGTGGTGTCACGTGCATCGCTCACATGGCCTAGTGGCTTCAGTGAGCTCGGCGGTCTCTTCCTAGACCAGTGGTGTCACTTGCATCGCTCACATGGCTTAGTGGCTTCAGTGAGCTCGGCGGTCTCTTCCTAGACCAGTGGTGTCACGTGCATCGCTCACATGGCCTAGTGGCTTCAGTGAGCTCGGCGGTCTCTTCCTAGACCAGTGGTGTCACGTGCATCGCTCACATGGCCTAGTGGCTTCAGCAAGCTCGGCGGTCTCTTCCTAGGCCAGTGGTGTCAGGTGCATCGCTCACATGGCCTAGTGGCTTCAGTGAGCTCGGCGGTCTCTTCCTAGACCAGTGGTGTCACGTGCATCGCTCACATGGCCTAGTGGCTTCAGCGAGCTCGGCGGTCTCTTCCTAGACCAGTGGTGTCAGGTGCATCGCTCACATGGCCTAGTGGCTTCAGTGAGCCCGGCGGTCTCTTCTTAGGCCAGTGGTGTCACGTGCATCGCCCACATGGCCTAGTGGCTTCAGTGAGCCCGGCGGTCTCTTCCTAGACCAGTGGTGTCACGTGCATCGCTCACATGGCCTAGTGGCTTCAGTGAGCTCGGCGGTCTCTTCCTAGTCCAGTGGTGTCACGTGCATCGCCCACATGGCCTAGTGGCTTCAGTGAGCTCGGCGGTCTCTTCCTAGACCAGTGGTGTCACGTGCATCGCTCACATGGCCTAGTGGCTTCTGTAAGCTCGGCGGTCTCTTCCTAGACCAGTGGTGTCACGTGCATCGCTCACATGGCCTAGTGGCTTCTGTAAGCTCGGCGGTCTCTTCCTAGACCAGTGGTGTCACGTGCATCGCTCACATGGCCTAGTGGCTTCAGTGAGCTCGGCGGTCTCTTCCTAGACCAGTGGTGTCACGTGCATCGCTCACATGGCCTAGTGGCTTCTGTAAGCTCGGCGGTCTCTTCCTAGACCAGTGGTGTCACGTGCATCGCTCACATGGCCTAGTGGCTTCTGTAAGCTCGGCGGTCTCTTCCTAGACCAGTGGTGTCACGTGCATCGCTCACATGGCCTAGTGGCTTCTGTAAGCTCGGCGGTCTCTTCCTAGACCAGTGGTGTCACGTGCATCGCTCACATGGCCTAGTGGCTTCAGTGAGCTCGGCGGTCTCTTCCTAGACCAGTGGTGTCACGTGCATCGCTCACATGGCCTAGTGGCTTCTGTAAGCTCGGCGGTCTCTTCCTAGACCAGTGGTGTCACGTGCATCGCTCACATGGCCTAGTGGCTTCAGTGAGCTCGGCGGTCTCTTCCTAGACCAGTGGTGTCACGTGCATCGCTCACATGGCCTAGTGGCTTCTGTAAGCTCGGCGGTCTCTTCCTAGACCAGTGGTGTCACGTGCATCGCTCACATGGCCTTCCAGTGAATGGGCCTGAGCTGCAGTACCTAGCACAACCACTATACAATGGATGGCGCTGTGCTCGGCGAGCTGCGAGGAGGCCTCCTCAAACAGCTGATGGGCAGGGGTGATGGAGTCCCACACATCTGACATCGGATCCCCCCTTTAATACAGTATATCGTCTCTCATTTTTGAGAGTCAAAACAAAAGGTGTTACCCACTGGTCGCAATCAGTTATAATGCCCCCCATAGTGGCCCCTGGCAGTAATAATGTCCCCCATAGTGGCCCCCAGCAGTAATAATGTCCCCTATAGTGGCCCCCGGCAGTAATAATGTCCCCCATAGTGGCCCCCAGCAGTAATAATGTCCCCCATAGTGGCCCCTGGCAGTAATAGTGGCCCCCAGCAGTAATAATGTCTTCCATAGTGGCCCCCGGCAGTAATAATATCCCCCATAGTGGCCCCCGGCAGTAATAATGTCCCCCATAGTGGCCCCCGGCAGTAATAATGTCCCCCATAGTGGCCCCCAGCAGTAATAATGTCCCCCATAGTGGCCCCCAGCAGTAATAATGTCCCCCATAGTGGCCCCCAGCAGTAATAATGTCCCCCATAGTGGCCCCCAGCAGTAATAATGTCCCCCATAGTGGCCCCTGGCAGTAATAGTGGCCCCCAGCAGTAATAATGTCTTCCATAGTGGCCCCCGGCAGTAATAATGTCCCCCATAGTGGCCCCCGGCAGTAATAATGTCCCCCATAGTGGCCCCCGGCAGTAATAATGTCCCCCATAGTGGCCCCCGGCAGTAATAATGTCCCCCATAGTGGCCCCCGGCAGTAATAATGTCTTCCATAGTGGCCCCCGGCAGTAATAATATCCCCCATAGTGGCCCCCGGCAGTAATAATGTCCCCCATAGTGGCCCCCAGCTCCTCCTCATCCACTTGCAGAGGCAGTCGCTCCTTTCTTGATTCGGATGTCACCTCTTCAGAAACGAGAACGGAGCGAGTGTAAGTGGTAGATGGGCCATGGTGCGCCGATGACCGGTTAGATGGACCATAGATGAGCGTTAGATGGACCATAGATGGGCGCTAGATGGACGTTAGATGGGCGTTAGATGACCGGTTAGATGGGCCATGGTGCGCCGATGACCGGTTAGATGGACCATAGATGGGCGTTAGATGGGCGTTAGATGGGCGCTCTCCAGTAGGACGTGTCTTATTTTTTGGCAGCAGCTGTTCACTGGCTCATGGATATCCCCATAGACTGCAATGGTTCCCAAAAAAGGTGTGAGGGCCTTCAAAAAAGCCAGCGCACAGCGGTTTTCTACTGTCCCTACAGCTGAAGCTTCGTTACAGTTGTATTCAGTCTAGACAATTCTCTGGACTCCAGACTGATACAGTGTATCAAACTCCCAGCTGTGAGACGTATAAGGCTGGGTTCACATGGGCGTGACGGATTAGCTCAGGATGCGTTCAGGGTGCGTCAGTGAAACTCGCTCTATTTTGCAAGCAAGTTCAGTCAGTTTTGTCTGCGATTGCGTTCAGTTGTTTAGTTTTTTCCGCGCGGGTGCAATGCGTTTTGATGCGTTTTTCACGCGCGTGATAAAAAACTGAAGGTTTACAAACAACATCTCTCAGCAACCATCCGTGAAAAACGCATCGCACCCGTACTTGCTTGCGGACGCAATGCGTTTTTCACGCAGCCCCATTCACTTCTATGGGGCCGGGGCTGAGTGAAAAACGCAGAATATAGAACATGCTGCGATTTTCACGCAACGCAGAACTGATGCGTGAAAAACAACGCTCATGTGCACAGCCCCATTGAAATGAATGGGTCAGGATTCAGTGCGGGTGCAATGCGTTCGCGTCACGCATTGCACCCGCGCGGAAAACTCGCTCGTGTGAAAGGGGCCTAAGGGGTTTTCAGCCTCTGAATCTAAAGACCAATGATTCTACTCAAAAGCAAGCAGAGATCTTAAAATGATGAGAACTGAGTAGAATTAACCCCTTTTTATCTGATAAGGTTTAGAACCACAGCCCAGTCTTGTGAATTGATTAGGCTCATGTCGATGGGCTCGGACTACCACCAAGAAGGGGGCTGCCTCTCTCCATTTTGCCCCCAAGCTGACTTACCATCGCCGTGTGCGTTTCCGTCACCTGGATGAAACGCTGCGCAGCGCCACTTCCTGCGCGAGCCTCGTTATAAATAGTACTGATGGAGAAAATGAAGATCCGGTGGAGGATAGTTCAGGCGCAATGACTTCCATATCGCTGCCTGACTTACAAAGACATCTGTAAGGCATTGTTCTGGCGGAGCGCTGCCCGTCGCCGCCGCTGCCCTCCCGCACCCGGCCCGCTCTGCTGCAATTAAATTTAAGTGGGAAACGGAGATCCTGAAGTTATTCTTCTCCATCCTTCTGGACTCTGTGTGGGGGAAGGGGGGGACGCGGCTGCACGATATACGACTTTTTAAAGAGCCCTTCACTTCGCCGCTTCGCTCTGCCTCCAGCGCATACAGTTTGGATTTTTTCGTAACTCCGTCTAGAAAAATTAAAAACAATCTGGCTGCACGGAAAAATGTGGTCGGAGGCTGATCCAACTGCACCCAGATTTCTGCCGCAAATCTGCACTTCTGACGTGTGTGAACTCGCCCCAAGAATTAACCCGCTCCTGTCATCCAGAGAAGACAAACCGCCTTTCTTTACACTGAAGGCTGCAGCCAGACAATTGGAGAACAGTTGCGCAGCTCACCCTTCAGCAGGCCGGCAGCAGGTGGCATGACCGGGGGCTGGATTGGGATTGGTTTGATCCCTCCTTACCTGGCGGCGGCACCTCCGTGTCCTTCTGGTTTCTCGCCGCTTCCCCTCCAGTAACTCGATTGTCTCTGCAGATCTTGCCGTCTTGGTGAAGCGTCTGAATAGATTAGCTGTGTAATGCTATTACACCAAGAATCTCATTGCTGTTGTCAGAGTAAATTAAACGCCTCGGGGAGCCCTGCCGCGCACATTAGCTCCCCATTCTGTCTACATAGAAATTGATTTGTTTACCGCCCGCTCCCCCGGCACCAGCTCCTGACCCCGCAGATAGCGCTCTCCAAATAGAAAATCTACTTATTGTCATTGGTTTGAACTATTAAATGTGTGAAGTGCGCAGTCAGACGGCGCGGCGAGAGCGCTAATAGAGGCCCGGCTGTCAGCGACGCGGAGTTCTCTCCAGCAGGTTCTCCTACTACTTGACCTTCAGGGTCTTTAAATAGAGAAGTAGCCGTAGGAGGGGCGGCTGATATCAATCGCACTTATATAGCGCTGTTCTATTCTGCCGCGCTTTACAGACATTGGCATCACACTGTCCCCAATGGGGCTCACAATCTAAGGTCCCTATCAGTCTGTCTTTGGATTGTGGGAAGAAACTGGAGAACCAGGAGGAAAACCACACAAACACGGGGAGAACATACAGACTCCATGCAGATGTGGTCCTTGGTCAGATTCGAACCAATGACCCCAGTGCTACAAGACACCAGTGCTAACCACTGAGCCACCACTAACCACTGAGCCACCGTAGAGATGTTTAGTGATCCTGTTTCCTGTACTGATCCTGAATTACATCCTGTATTATACGCCAGAGCTGCACTCACTATTCTGCTGGTGCAGTCACTGTGCACATACATTACTTATCCTGTACTGATCCTGAGTTACATCCTGTATTATACTCCAGAGCTGCACTCACTATTCTGCTGGTGCAGTCACTGTGTACATACATTACTTACCCTGTACTGATCCTCAGTTACATCCTGTATAATACTCCAGAGCTGCACTCACTATTCTGCTGGTGCAGTCACTGTGTACATACATTACTTATCCCGTACTGATCCTGAGCTACATCCTGTATTATACTCCAGAGCTGCACTCACTATTCTGCTGGTGCAGTTACTGTGTACATACATTACTTATCCTGTACTGATCCTGAGTTACATCCTGTATTATACTCCAGAGCTGCACTCACTATTCTGCTGGTGCAGTCACTGTGTACATACATTACTTATCCTGTACTGATCCCGAGTTACATCCTGTATTATACTCCAGAGCTGCACTCACTATTCTGCTGGTCCAGTCACTGTGTACATACATTACTTATCCTGTACTGATCCTGAGTTACATCCTGTATTATACCCCAGAGCTGCACTCACTATTCTGCTAGTGCAGTCACTGTGTACATACATTACTTATCCTGTACTGATCCTGAGTTACATCCTGTATTATACTCCAGAGCTGCACTCACTATTCTGCTGGTGCAGTCACTGTGTACATACATTACTTATCCTGTACTGGTCCTGAGTTACATCCTGTATTATACTCCAGAGCTGCACTCACTATTCTGCTGCTGCAGTCACTGTGTACATACATTACTTATCCTGTACTGGTCCTGAGTTACATCCTGTATTATACTCCAGAGCTGCACTCACTATTCTGCTGGTGCAGTCACTGTGTACATACATTACTTATCCTGTACTGATCCTGAGTTACATCCTGTATTATACTCCAGAGCTGCACTCACTATTCTGCTGGTGCAGTCACTGTGTACATACATTACTTACCCTGTACTGATCCTCAGTTACATCCTGTATAATACTCCAGAGCTGCACTCACTATTCTGCTGGTGCAGTCACTGTGTACATACATTACTTATCCCGTACTGATCCTGAGCTACATCCTGTATTATACTCCAGAGCTGCACTCACTATTCTGCTGGTGCAGTTACTGTGTACATACATTACTTATCCTGTACTGATCCTGAGTTACATCCTGTATTATACTCCAGAGCTGCACTCACTATTCTGCTGGTGCAGTCACTGTGTACATACATTACTTATCCTGTACTGATCCCGAGTTACATCCTGTATTATACTCCAGAGCTGCACTCACTATTCTGCTGGTCCAGTCACTGTGTACATACATTACTTATCCTGTACTGATCCTGAGTTACATCCTGTATTATACCCCAGAGCTGCACTCACTATTCTGCTAGTGCAGTCACTGTGTACATACATTACTTATCCTGTACTGATCCTGAGTTACATCCTGTATTATACTCCAGAGCTGCACTCACTATTCTGCTGCTGCAGTCACTGTGTACATACATTACTTATCCTGTACTGGTCCTGAGTTACATCCTGTATTATACTCCAGAGCTGCACTCACTATTCTGCTGCTGCAGTCACTGTGTACATACATTACTTATCCTGTACTGGTCCTGAGTTACATCCTGTATTATACTCCAGAGCTGCACTCACTATTCTGCTGGTGCAGTCACTGTGTACATACATTACTTATCCTGTACTGATCCTGAGTTACATCCTGTATTATACTCCAGAGCTGCACTCACTATTCTGCTGGTGCAGTCACTGTGCACATACATTACTTATCCTGTACTGATCCTGAGTTACATCCTGTATTATACCCCAGAGCTGCACTCACTATTCTGCTGGTGCAGTCACTGTGCACATACATTACTTATCCTGTACTGATCCTGAGGTACATCCTGTATTATACCCCAGAGCTGCACTCACTATTCTGCTGGTGCAGTCACTGTGTACATACATTACTTATCCTGTACTGATCCTGAGTTACATCCTGTATTATACTCCAGAGCTGCACTCACTATTCTGCTGGTGGAGTCACTGTGTACATACATTACTTATCCTGTACTGATCCTGAGTTACATCCTGTATTCTACTCCAGAGCTGCACTCACTATTCTGCTGGTGCAGTCACTGTGTACATACATTACTTATCCTGTACTGATCCTGAGTTACATCCAGTATTATACTCCAGAGCTGCACTCACTATTCTGCTGGTGCAGTCACTGTGTACATACATTACTTATCCTGTACTGATCCTGAGTTACATCCAGTATTATACTCCAGAGCTGCACTCACTATTCTGCTGGTGCAGTCACTGTGTACATACATTACTTATCCTGTACTGATCCTGAGTTACAGCCTGTATTATACTCCAGAGCTGCACTCACTATTCTGCTGGTGCAGTCACTGTGTACATACATTACTTATCCTGTACTGATCCTGAGTTACATCCTGTATTATACTCCAGAGCTGCACTCACTATTCTGCTGGTGCAGTCACTGTGTACATACATTACTTATCCTGTACTGATCCTGAGTTACATCCTGTATTATACCCCAGAGCTGCACTCACTATTCTGCTGGTGGAGTCACTGTGTACATACATTACTTATCTTGTACTGATCCTGAGTTACATCCTGTATTATACTCCAGAGCTGCACTCACTATTCTGCTGCTGCAGTCACTGTGTACATACATTACTTATCCTGTACTGATCCTGAGTTACATCCTGTATTATACTCCAGAGCTGCACTCACTATTCTGCTGCTGCAGTCACTGTGTACATACATTACTTATCCTGTACTGATCCTGAGTTACATCCTGTATTATACTCCAGAGCTGCACTCACTATTCTGCTGGTGCAGTCACTGTGTACATACATTTCTGGCTGCGGTCGGTGTGATGACGGGGGGGTTATTACTGGGATTTGACCTCTGTGAGCCTTCATGTCGCTGATACAATGATGCGCTCATCCCGCTGTTGCCGCGCTGCTTCCAGGCCGCAGTAAATATGGCGTCTCCCTCATTACCGCCGGCTGCACGTTTATGATTTGCATTAATGGCGCTGCGAGCGCTCCTCTTAAATGAAGCTGAAGAATGGATTAGGAGCTCCGCCGGCTGCATCGTGTCCGGTATTAAATAAGAATGAGCAGCAGCCATTTCATTTATTATCCGCGATGTTCCCGGGATCGGCCGGGCTCCGCCACCACTTACAGTTTATGTGGCTAATTTTAGAGCCCCCCGGTGAGCGTTCAGGCGTCCATTAACGGAAACGCCGCGTATTTATGTTTTCTTGTGCGAGAAATAGTAAATTAAAGTGACTAGAGAAGAGGCAATATAAAGAGGGCGGCCTCATCCTCTCCTTAAAGGGACACTCCGCCAAATCTGACACACTGTGTTATGACTGGTGCGGAGGATCTGCTCATCATCCTCCTCCCCCCTTGTAGGGGAACAGCACACTGTACCCATTTTACCTGGAGGGTTCCTGCACCTGTGAATGGCGTAACGAGGGTCCCTTTAATCCAGCGGCCAGTTGTCAAACTGGACAATCCCTTTAAGGCCTGCTGAAGGGCCAATTCTTTGACGCGTTATATATCACAGGCTGATAGTCCAGAATATGTCGTCATCTGACATCTCCTCCCCCCCCCCCCCCCTTTAATGCCAGATTAAAGGAACATTACTGAATTTATTTGCAAAGTAGTCGCCCACTGAATACCCCGGGACCGGACTGTATCGGAGCGGGGGGGGTTTATGGCGATACCCACCGATGTATGGTGTCATAGAGCAGAGCACAGATTGGTGGCGGTGCGGAACGTTTGTATCACTCCCATCATCCTTCACCAAGGAGCTCACAATCTGATCCTCTGTTACATTGTATCACTCCCATCACCCTGCACCAAGGAGCTCTCAATCTGATCCTCTGTTACATTGTATCACTCCCATCATCCTGCACCAAGGAGCTCACAACTGATCCTCTGTTACATTGTATCACTCCCATCAACCTGCACCAAGGAGCTCACAATCTGATCCTCTGTTACATTGTTTCACTCCCATCATCCTGCACCAAGGAGCTCACAATCTGATCCTCTTACATTGTTTCACTCCCATCATCCTGCACCAAGGAGCTCACAATCTGATCCTCTGTTACATTGTATCACTCCCATCACCCTGCACCAAGGAGCTCACAATCTGATCCTCTGTTACATTGTATCACTCCCATCAACCTGCACCAAGGAGCTCACAATCTGATCCTCTGTTACATTGTATCACTCCCATCAACCTGCACCAAGGAGCTCACAAGCTGATCCTCTGTTACATTGTATCACTCCCATCAACCTGCACCAAGGAGCTCACAATCTGATCCTCTGTTACATTGTATCTCTCCCATCAACCTGCACCAAGGAGCTCACAGTCTGATCATCTGTTACATTGTTTCACTCCCATCATCCTGCACCAAGGAGCTCACAATCTGATCCTCTGTTACATTGTATCTCTCCCATCAACCTGCACCAAGGAGCTCACAAGCTGATTATCTGTTACATTGTATCTCTCCCATCACCCTGCACCAAGGAGCTCACAGTCTGATCATCTGTTACATTGTATCTCTCCCATCATCCTGCACCAAGGAGCTCACAGTCTGATCATCTGTTACATTGTATCACTCCCATCATCCTGCACCAAGGAGCTCACAGTCTGATCATCTGTTACATTGTATCACTCCCATCATCCTGCACCAAGGAGCTCACAGTCTGATCATCTGTTACATTGTATCACTCCCATCACCCTGCACCAAGGAGCTCACAGTCTGATCATCTGTTACATTGTATCACTCCCATCATCCTGCACCAAGGAGCTCACAAGCTGATCCTCTGTTACATTGTATCACTCCCATCACCCTGCACCAAGGAGCTCACAGTCTGATCATCTGTTACATTGTATCACTCCCATCATCCCTGCTCACAACCTTATCTTCGTATCACACTTAATATAGCATCTCCATCATCCCTATATCCAGAGATACAATCTAATCTTCACTCCCATCATCCCTGTCCTCAAGAGCTCACAATCTAATCTCTCTATTTCATCTCAAACGTTGTATTACTCCCATTATTCTTGTCCCCAGAAGCTCACAGTCTAATCTCTCTGTCTCACACATTGTATCACTCCCATCATCCCTGTCCTCAAGAGCTCACAATCTAATCTCTCGATTTCATCTCAAACGTTGTATTACTCCCATTATTCTTGTCCCCAGTAGCTCATAATCTCATCTCCTTATCTCACACATTGTATCACTCCCATCATCCCTGTTGCCAGAAGCTCACAGTCTAATCTCTCTATCTCATACATTGTATCACTCCCATCATCCTTGTCACAGTGTAGAGGCAGACCTGGCCTCTTTAATAAAGCGGTGTAGGATGAGTCTTTTGGCGGCTGGCTGATATACAGAGGACGCTGCGCACATTAAGATCAGGAGGCGCGGCGGGAATTAGCGGAGACGTCGCCATCTTTTACTGTAGCCGCGTCTCAATTAGTCACCGACCGGGTCATAAAGAAGGATTGATGCAGCCGCGGCTCGCCACGGAGTCTTGGGATGTGTGGGAGGCAGCTGCGGTGCGTTGTGGGCCGGCCGAGGTACCTCCGCATTCTACTTCACCTGGATAAAGTCTCTGCTTGCTGTCAGTGAATGCCAACATTCATTGCTTGTATTAGTCCTGCCCACAAAGCTGCACGGATCTGCTGCTCCAGTCACATCTAGAGCTGCACTAATTTGGCGCACCTTTCCTTGCAGATTTTTAGGGATGAATCTGCCCTGAATGTCTGCAGCCGATATGCCCGGTGAGGACGTAATGGAGCCTGGGATGTGCGCCGCATCTCCCGCAACGCAGCAGAGGATAGACCTAGATGAATGTGAGGCTCCAGGAGGCCAGCGGCATTGTAACTGCAGCTCTGGCTGCGACTGGAGTAGAAGACCTCAGATAGTTATGTGCAGCATGTGTGGAGCATTGCCGGCCGCGGGGCAGACACATTGACCCCCGCACCGCCGCGTTCTGAAGAGTCAATCATCTTCTCTCCAGTAATCCGCTTCCCAGGAGCCTTTGCACTCAGTGCAGATTTCTTATCCAGAGACGTGAAACAAATAGCGATAAAACCCCGATCCGGCGGAGGCTGCGGCCGGCATGGGCGATTACCCTGTGTAGTGCGACAGCCTGGTTATTAATGGCGCGTGACGCAGATAAACCCGCTCGCTGTGCCGAGCTCCGCTCTGCGCCCTTCTCCCTCAATTACTAGGCTCCTCGGCCCATTCCTTAGTGAGTACACGGAGACGCCGCGCTCGCGTTCGTCTCCATTACCGCTGCGGAGACGGCGACACTGCATCCACCATTACATGTGCCAGGAAAAGCTGGGTGGCAAGAAGCATGAGTTGGCATCCAGCTTTCCCTTACACCTGAATGGCAGCCGTATATGTTGTCGCCCAGCTTTCCTAGACTCCTGAATGGCAGATGTGCCCACTTAACCAGGTACAGGAGCCGGGTGCTTCACCATATCATGGGTGCTCTAATGGCAGCCATGTTTATTGTCACCCAGCTTTCTGAGGCTCCTGATTGGCAGATGTGCCCAGTTCTGCAGGGGTATAGGAGTGGAGTCCATCATGGAGCTCTAATGGCAGCCGTGTGTCTTCACCCAGCTTTCCCAGAAACATGTACGACTGATCTGCACTCATCTGGGTACATGGAACTACATCTGCCTGGCACACATCTTTCCTGGGGTTCTGAATGGACATTGCCTACTTATGGTGGACTGTAGGAGCGGACGGACGGGCAGATTTGATATTAGGGATATTGGGGAAAGCTGAGTGACACTGCAGGGGGAGCTCTGACGGGCTCTCGCCCAGCTTTCCCAGAGCCCTGACGGGCACACTTGCCTGGTTCTGCAGGGATTCGGTGGAGTGACACCCTTATCTTTATAAACCCGCAGTGAGATTTGCCCAGAGACGCGTCCGCAGATCGTTATCTACTGGAACTGTCGCTCATCCGGGAAATCTTTCGCCTTTGTCTTTACCGCTTTGTGTGGTTGTCGGGATCTGATCCTGCCATTGTCATTAGGTGCACATCGGATAATCTCGCCATTCAGCCGGCGAACCCCCCTTGTCTTCCTTCCAGTGCCAGCCATTACACGTGAGCACGGAAAGTGCGAATTACCTTGTTCCTGGCCGCGCTATTCACTGATTTACCGGTACTTCGGCACAGCTGGAGCGCTCTGGGTGCCTGCGGGTGTCCGCCAGACGCCATTCCATCCTCTCCTAGTATATCGCCTGTAATCCTTTAACTACTGGATATATAATGGGGTGCACACGGCGACACCCGATCATTGCATTGCAACGCACAAGGAAGGAGCGTCTCGAGGACCGTTTCTTTGTCATGATCCGCCTGTCTGGTAAATGACGCCACCCCTTACGGAAACCCGTACCGCTAAACCGGCGCCGCCGTGTGAAGAGAACGGGAGGCAGTATGTGACACAGGGCGGAGCGCGAGGGGTTAACGGTGTCAGACTGCAGGCTACATCTGCCGGGCCGGTCATGGAATGAGTTAGACATTCCAGAAGACCATCCGCATCCCCCTCCTCCCCCCCAAACATTCGGAGAGGGGTGACCTCATCGTCCTGCATCCCAAATACCAGAACGCTGCCTCATCCCAAGCCGGGCCGCAAGGTTCCCCTCGCCTGAACTGCGCAGGCACCCGAGCGGGGCGCCCGCCTGCAGCGGAAATTGAATTGCACCCGAGGGTTTTTAATTCGGTGCCACGTTCGCAGCCACGCAGAGGCGCCACGCAAAATTTATAAATTTGATTGGGTTTTATCTCTGCAGTGACTTTTAAAGGGCAGCTCTCCTCGAAATGCGTGAACGCCTCCAGAATCTCTGGGTGATCGCCGAAAACCCGATGTGACGCGGGTGTGACAGGGAGGCCAAGACACAAAGACCCCCCCTCCAATATATATGAGCAGCATAGCAATATAGGCGCCGCTTATCCCACGGGGAACCAAAGGATTGAATGGGTTAAGCAAGTCCGGCAGTGCCCCCCATCAGGGGTAGCAACCTCCGCCACTCCCAGCATGCACACCTGCTTGGCTGTTCTTGAAACTACAAATAAAAGTGAATGCAGCATGCTGGGAGTTGTAGTTTAACAACTGTTGGAGTGCTGGAGGTTGCTGACCTGACATAGTTGGCTTGGGTCCGACTCCTGTTCTGACTTCTTCGGGGTTGGGGGGGTCCTGAGGGGCAGAGACCCCTCCCCATGACATCCATATTCCTAATAGAGAGCGTTGACGGGGTCTTCTTCATGAGACCTGGTGTCCCAATTCCTAATGCTTTGCAAAATCTGCTTGCTGTCAGTGAATGGGAGCTGAGAAAATCTGTGGCCCCTTCATTGTCAGGATCGGTGGGGGTCCCAGAGGTCAGACCCTTACCTGTCATAAAGTGGCAGCATACCCTAGGGCAGGCATGGCCAACCTGTGGCTCTCCAGCTGTTGTAAAACTACAACTCCCACCATGCCCTGCTGCAGGCTGATAGCTGTAGACTGTCCAGGCATGATGGGAGTTGTGGTTTTGCAACAGCTGGAGAGCCTCAGCTTGGCCATGCCTGCCCTAGTGAGTAGTACTCACAGCTGAGGATTTGTTACAGTTGTGTCCAGTGTAGACAATCCTCACTGGACTCCAGACTGACACATTGTAACAAAGTAGGATGATCCAGCAGAGACATGTTTTTCCCTCGCAGAGGACTGGATACAACTGTAACAAACCCTCAGATGTGAGCAGTATTGGACAAGGACGGGTGTTCAGCCACTGGGTGCAGACATGAATCTTTATATTCACTGACATCAAGCGGAGATCTTACTCATTGGAAGATTTCAGAACTTTTAAATGATGCTTTTCCCCCGGCCTCATCTTTGCACGTTGGCGTTAACCCCTGATGGTGACGTCTCGCTCCTGGCTCCGCTCCAAGTGACGTTATCCTAGGAATTCAGATGAAAATTCTTGCGGAGTGGTAATAATTGGCAGCGGTGCGTTCAGGCCGCTGTAACGTACAGGACCCCCGCCCCTCTTATTGGTAGGAAAGAGAGGGGGGCTCTTCTGTGATTGCTTGCTGTGGATTTCAGGCAGAGCTGCAGGCGGGAGGCAGCCAGGGGGCGCTGTCACCGTCCATATACATTCACCCTCTCCTACTTATACGTGCCACCTTACAGGTTTCAGTCTTTACTGTAGCCTTGGAATTGTATTCCTGAGCCGTTTTTTTGCGGATAAGATGCTGTCCCGTACATTTTGATGGGGCCTTTTTCTTCTATTGTAAAATGAAACGCGTCCTATACTTGTCAGTGAAAATCATGGCCCTATTGAAGTCTATGGATCAGCAAAAAAACGGAATGCAATCAGTTTTTTTGCGGACATGCTGAACTGTCTGCAAAAAAAACGGATCCGCATTTTTGCGGACAGCATACGGCCGTCTAAATGAGCCCTTGATAAGCTCAGCCTTCCAGATAGTGCTGTATTTCTAGGGGCTCCTGGTCCCATAAACGGAACCCATACCCCAATCCCCCGCCATGTCCTGAGCCGACTCCTTCCACCCCTCTCCCCGTCGTCTCCGGAAACCTCATCTATCACATAATTCACACTGAACCGCCATATGTCATGTCTTGGCCGCCGCCGCGTTGTGTGCGCTGTATTGGAACCAGGTGGACACGTCTCCCGCTGCTGTTATTCTACAGATCAGGTGTGTGGGGGAGGGGGGAATCGATCAGGACCGCGCTGGCACACAGTAACGGAGAATGAATGGGACGCTGGAGCCTTGGTGACCTTTCAAGTTGAGAAATTTCACGCCTATAACGGCCTCTCTCTCCGCGATTAGGTGACGGGCGCGTCTTAATCTGAATTTTTGCAGCACGTTCAATTACTCGGAGGCGGCGATAACCTTTTCTAAGCGTCTGTCAGTCACCTGCCCGATATCGGACTACTGTCGCCCGCCTCATTTTAGAACTTACTGGGGCTTTATGGGAGGGTTCTCTTTAAAAGGGTATGTAGACTTTTGCAACCATTTTTTGTATAGTAATGCACTTAAATATAAAGCAACTCTGGCCATTGTCTTAATTATGTATACAGCTCCTTAACAGAGCGTCTCCGTAGTAACAGACTACCAGTGTGTAGTCAGATGGCGCAGCTGTGTGGTAGTAACCATGGAGACACATAGGAGTTACAGGCACAAAACGGACAGAGATTCGCAAGGTTGCTTTCCTTTTATATCGTGGAGTCCAGGGATGGCCAATCTGCGGCTCTCCAGCTGTTGCAAAACTACAACTCCCAGCATGCCCACACTGCCTACAGCAGGGCATGATGGGAGTTGTAGTTTTACAACAGCTGGAGAGCCGCAGGTTGGCCATTCCTGTCGTAGACACTTAAAAAAAAAAAAAAAGTACAAAAAAAAAACCACGTGAATACGGCCGCCTAAACAGGTTATTCAATGGTATCACAGAAATTGCGCAGAACGTGGCAAAGTCACTGACTAGGGCACATGGCACAATAACTGCATCTCGCGGCCCCACATTTATTTTCCTTCTGCCTCCTTAATATTGAATTGGCACGTGTGAATAATATGGCGCACTTTTTGACCACACCCATTTTCGAAGAATGTCCCAGAATGCAGATGACAATGGCGCCCGTGGTTTGTTCTGGTCATCTCCCCGCCGTTACTTTGGTTTATCTGGGGACGCTCTTTCATTTTCATCTCCTATCTCCCGTTTTTTTACAGCGTAATCATGGATTCTGCAGTTTTGCCATCGACCGGCGCGAGTGAAAATGAGGTTAAAAGTTTATATTGCTGTTACCATAAAACATCAGCTCTCGTAGCGGCTGCCGCTAATGGGGGGGGGATCGATTCTCTAGTTGTTTATGGAAAATAAGGGCGTTAAACAGAGACGTGACGATCGGGTTCACCTGGTCCCACCAGCTCTCGGCAGTGACAGACGGGGGGCAGTACTACCTGTACCTACATAATGTACAGAGAGAGATGAGGAGGCAGTACTACCTGTACCTACATAATGTACAGAGAGAGATGAGGAGGCAGTACTATCTGTACCTACATCATTTACAGAGAGAGACAGGGAGGCAGTACTACCTGTACCTACATAATGTACAGAGAGAGATGAGGAGGCAGTACTATCTGTACCTACATAATGTACAGAGAGAGATGAGGAGGCAGTACTATCTGTACCTACATCATTTACAGAGAGAGACAGGGAGGCAGTACTACCTGTACCTACATAATGTACAGAGAGAGATGAGGAGGCAGTACTATCTGTACCTACATAATGTACAGAGAGAGATGAGGAGGCAGTACTATCTGTACCTACATAATGTACAGAGAGAGATGAGGAGGCAGTACTATCTGTACCTACATCATTTACAGAAAGAGACAGAGAGGCAGTACTATCTGTACCTACATCATTTACAGAAAGAGACAGGGAGGCAGTATTATCTGTACCTACATCATTTACAGGGAGAGACAGGGAGGCAGTACTATCTGTACCTACATAATGTACAGAGAGAGATGAGGAGGCAGTACTACCTGTACCTACATAATGTACAGAGAGAGATGAGGAGGCAGTACTATCTGTACCTACATAATGTACAGAGAGAGATGAGGAGGCAGTACTATCTGTACCTACATAATGTACAGAGAGAGATGAGGAGGCAGTACTACCTGTACCTACATAATGTACAGAGAGAGATGAGGAGGCAGTACTATCTGTACCTACATAATGTACAGAGAGAGATGAGGAGGCAGTACTATCTGTACCTACATCATTTACAGAAAGAGACAGAGAGGCAGTACTATCTGTACCTACATCATTTACAGAAAGAGACAGGGAGGCAGTATTATCTGTACCTACATCATTTACAGGGAGAGACAGGGAGGCAGTACTATCTGTACCTACATCATTTACAGGGAGAGACAGGGAGGCAGTACTATCTGTACCTACATCATTTACAGGAAGAGACAGGGAGGCAGTACTATCTGTACCTACATCATTTACAGGGAGAGACAGGGAGGCAGTACTATCTGTACCTACATCATTTACAGGGAGAGACAGGGAGGCAGTACTATCTGTACCTACATCATTTACAGGAAGAGACAGGGAGGCAGTACTATCTGTACCTACATCATTTACAGGGAGAGACAGGGAGGCAGTACTATCTGTACCTACATCATTTACAGGGAGACACAGGGAGGCAGTACTATCTGTACCTACATCATGTATATAAATAGACAGGGAGGCAGTACTACCTGTACCTACATCATTTACAGGGAGAGACGGGGAGGCCGTACTATCTGTACCTACATCATTTACAGGAAGAGACAGGGAGGCAGTACTATCTGTACCTACATCATTTACAGGGAGAGACAGGGAGGCAGTACTATCTGTACCCACATCATGTATATAAATAGACAGGGAGGCAGTACTACCTGTACCTACATCATTTACAGGGAGATACGAGGAGGCAGTACTATCTGTACCTACATCATTTATATAAATAGACAGGGAGGCAGTACTACCTGTACCTACATCATTTACAGGGAGAGACGGGGAGGCAGTACTACCTGAACCTACATAAAGCAGTACTATCTGTACCTACATAATTTATATAAATAGACAGGGAGGCAGTACTATCTGTACCTACATCATTTACAGGGAGAGACAGGGAGGCAGTACTATCTGTACCTACATCATTTACAGGGAGGCAGTACTATCTGTACCTACATCATTTACAGGAGGAGACAGGAAGGCAGTACTATCTGGACCTACATAATTTACAGGGAGAGACAGGAAGGCAGTACTATCTGGACCTACATCATTTACAGGAAGAGACAGGAAAGCAGTACTGTCTGTACCTACATCATCTACACGGAGGCAGTACTATCTGTACCTACATCATTTTATATAAATAGACTGGGAGGCAGTACTATCTGTACCAAAATCATTTACAGGGAGGCAGTACTATCTGTACCTACCTCATTTACAGGAAGAGAGAGAGAGGCAGTACTATCTGTACCTACATCATACACAGGGAGGCAGTATTATCTGTACCTACATAATTTACAGGGAGAGACAGGGAGGCAGTACTATCTGTACTTACATCATTTACAGGAGGAGACAGGGAGGCAGTACTGTGTGTACCTATATCATTTACAGGAAGAGACTGAGGCAGTACTATCTGTACCTACATCATTTACAGAGAGAGACACAGAGTCAGTGTTATGTGTACCTACATTATTTACAGGGAGGCAGTACTATCTGTACCTACATAATTTACAGGAAGAGACAGGGAGGTAGTACTATCTGTACCTACATCATCTACACGGAGGCAGTACTATCTGTACCTACATCATTTACAGGGAGAGAAAGGGAGGCAGTACTATCTGTACCTACATCATTTACAGGAGGAGACGGGGATGCAGTACTATCTGTACCTACATCATTTACAGGAAGAGACAGGGAGGCAGTACTACCTGTACCTACATCATTTACAGGGAGAGACAGGGAGTCAGTACTACCTGTACCTACATCATTTACAGGAAGAGACAGGGAGGCAGTACTATCTGTACCTACATCATTTACAGGGAGAGACAGGGAGGCAGTACTATCTGTACCTACATCATGTATATAAATAGACCAGGAGGCAGTACTACCTGTACCTACATCATTTACAGGGAGAGACGAGGAGGCAGTACTACCTGTACCTACATCATTTATATAAATAGACCAGGAGGCAGTACTACCTGTATCTACATAATTTATATAAATAGACAGGGAGGCAGTACTACCTGTACCTACATCATTTACAGGGAGAGACGGGGAGGCAGTACTATCTGTACCTACATCATTTATATAAATAGACAGGGAGGCAGTACTATCTGTACCTACATAATTTACAGGAAGAGACAGGGAGGTAGTACTATCTGTACCTACATTATCTACACGGAGGCAGTACTATCTGTACCTACATCATTTACAGGGAGAGAAAGGGAGGCAGTACTATCTGTACCTACATCATTTACAGGAGGAGACGGGGATGCAGTACTATCTGTACCTACATCATTTACAGGAAGAGACAGGGAGGCAGTACTACCTGTACCTACATCATTTACAGGGAGAGACAGGGAGTCAGTACTACCTGTACCTACATCATTTACAGGAAGAGACAGGGAGGCAGTACTATCTGTACCTACATCATTTACAGGGAGAGACAGGGAGGCAGTACTATCTGTACCTACATCATGTATATAAATAGACCAGGAGGCAGTACTACCTGTACCTACATCATTTACAGGGAGAGACGAGGAGGCAGTACTACCTGTACCTACATCATTTATATAAATAGACCAGGAGGCAGTACTACCTGTATCTACATAATTTATATAAATAGACAGGGAGGCAGTACTACCTGTACCTACATCATTTACAGGGAGAGACGGGGAGGCAGTACTATCTGTACCTACATCATTTATATAAATAGACAGGGAGGCAGTACTATCTGTACCTACATAATTTACAGGGAGGCAGTACTATCTGTACCTACATCATTTACAGGGAGGCAGTACTGTCTGTACCTACATCATCTACAGGGAGAGACAGGGAGGCAGTACTATTTGTACCTACATTATTTACAGAGAGAGACAGGGAGGCAGTGCTATTTGTACGTACATAATTGACAGGGAGGCAGTACTACCTGTTACTACATCATTTACAGGGAGTGACCGGGAGGCAGTACTATCTGTACCTACATTATTTGCAGGGAGAGACAGGGAGGCAGTACTATCTGTACTTACATCATTTATATAAATAAACAGGGAGGCAGTACTACATGTTACGACATCATTTACAGGGAGGCAGTACTATCTGTACCTACATCATTTACAGGGAGGCAGTACTATCTGTACCCACATCATCTACATGGATAGACAGGGAGGCAGTACTATCTGTACCCACATCATCTACATGGATAGACAGGGAGGCAGTACTATCTGTACCCACATCATCTACATGGATAGATAGGGAGGCAGTACTATCTGCACCTACATCATTTACAGGGAGGCAGTACTATCTGTACCGACATCATCTACAGGGAGAGACAGGGAGGCAGTACTATCTGTACCCACATCATCTACATGGATAGACCAGGGAGGCAGTACTATCTGTACCCACATCATCTACATGGATAGACAGGGAGGCAGTACTATCTGCACCTACATCATTTACAGGGAGAGACAGGGAGGCAGTACTATCTGTACCTACAGCATTTACAGGAGGAGACAGGGAGGCAGTACTATCTGTACCTACATCATCTACAGGGAGAGACAGGGAGGCAGTACTATCTGTACCCACATCATCTACATGGATAGACCAGGGAGGCAGTACTATCTGTACCCACATCATCTACATGGATAGACAGGGAGGCAGTACTATCTGCACCTACATCATTTACAGGGAGAGACAGGGAGGCAGTACTATCTGTACCGACATCATCTACAGGGAGAGAGAGGGAGGCAGTTTAGGCTTTGTATGGCTCTTCCACCCGGAATTGCTCTTGATCTCACAGTTGATGGTTTGTTACAATGGATTAACGTAGGTAAATGTGGTCAGCCTGGAGTCTAGGGTGGGTGAGTGGGAACATTAGATTGTGAGCTCCTGGGGCTAGGGACTTATGTGAGTGATGACTAGAGATGAGCGAATTTTATATTTTGAAATTCGTTCACACTTCGTTTGGTGGTAAAAGCAGAATTGCGTTATGGATTCCGTTACCACGGACCATTACGCAATTCTATGAGGGAATGCCTTTAGAGGACTCCCCTGCATAATAGAAGTCTATGGGCTGCAAAACAGATCCGTCCCGTTTCCCTTATGCATTCCGTCATAGAATTGCGTTACGGTCCGTGGTAACGGAATCCATACCGCAATTCTGCTGTTACCACGGAACGAAGTGTGAACGAATTTCAAAATATGAAATTCGCTCATCTCTAGTGCTGACCATCTCGGCCCAGAGCAGCGGAATTGTTTGCAGCTATATAGACAACTGTAAGTACTACTACTAGGTGACCTACGTGACTGTTCAGAAACTACAACCCCCAACATCCCCTGGCAGAGGTTAGAGGTCACAGCTTTGATACATTGCGCTACCACTTATGGTTTCAGCCTCTGTATAAAAACTAGAATTTTCCCATTCACCTACAGCCAGCAGAGATCTTAAAGATTGTGACAAAGTGAACAGAAGTTGGGGGAGGGGATTCAGTCGAGCTGGCATAGATTTGCGCTACATTTTTATGGCATTCCTGCGAAGAATAAAAAGTGGTGAGCGCAGCACAGAATAATAATTAAAAAAAAGTTGCATGTTTTTGTGCAAAATTGACATGCGCCAAAATGTATGCTCCATATCCCCCCTATTTACATAAAACTGGACACTGGCCCCTTAAGACTGACAACAAGTACAAAGAATCCGATAAACGCTGCGACCCACAGAACGATTTCCAGAACCGATACCATGTTAAGGGCTCATGCACACAAACGTATTTTCTTTCCACTTCCGTTAAGTTTTTTTTGCGGAACCATTTACTTCAACGGGGCTGTAGAAAATACAGAAGTTACTCCGTGTGCATTCCGTTTCCGTTTGTCCGTATTTCTGATCTTCAAAAAAGTAGTGCGTGTCCCGTTATTGTCCGCAAATCACGGTCCGAGGCCCCATTCAAGTCAATGGGTACTTAAAAAGTACGGAACGCACGCGGAACACATCCGTATGTCATGCGTATTTTGCGGATCCGCCCAGCCCAGATTGCTCATGTGTTTGGTGATTAATAAGTTACTGTTTCCGTTTCCAATCTGCAAAAAACGGATCAAATACGGAAACCATACGGATATGTTTTGTGCAGGAACGGAAGAGAGAAAAAAAACTCGGATACGGAACAACGGATCAGTGAAAAACGGACCGCAAAATACATCCGGTCGTGTGCATGAGCCCTACAGTGTGCAGGGGCCGCAATCCCAGCTTTGCTCTTGAAGTGCACAGTGCTGTAGAGAGGGTTAACGGCGCTGAGTGCAGGGGGGGCGTTCCCGGCCCTCTGCCGTCACTGGAGGCAGCCCCAGCATGAAGGGGGCCCTTTGTTGGCAGTCTAACGTAAGCAGCGCTGCCTGCCTAATGGACTGAAGGAAGCCGCTCCAGCGCTCCCAGGAACTTCTCCCCAACAGTGCACAACTTCCTACCCCCCGGTGTAGCAGATCCCACTGGGAATGGGGGCGATGGACCCTTAGTCCCCCCGCTGGAGCCCTCCGCCCCATTTCCCCCTCCCCCCCTTTTTTCCAGGGATTCGGGGCCGCTCCTTTTCTGGCTCTGGAAGTTGGATCCATGAAGTTCAGAGATTTCTCTGAGTTTTCGAGTTGTTCTACGTTCGGAGCGCGGGACGAAGGCGTCCTGCCCCAGGGAGACTCCTGTCCGACCTGTCCCTGTCCCGCGCCGCACTTTTTCGCATGTTGGAGGGACGGAAAATCCTCATCGAAGGCCCCCGGAGGAAAAAAAAGAGCCAGCAAGTCCTGCGTCCAGCACCTGAAAATGCTGGAGATCTGCCTGAAGCTGGTGGGGTGCAAATCCAAGAAGGGACTCTCATCATCCTCCAGCTGCTATCTGGAAGGTGAGATAAGTGGGGGATGGGGGGAGGCCCGGCCAAGAGGCTTCCTAGTTGTGGCCCCCTTTTCCTAGGCCTCAGCGCAGATTAGAAGGCGGCTGCTCCCCCCCCCCCCCCCTTCCATCCGCAGGCAAAACAATGAGACATGATGGAGTTACTTAGATTTTTAAAGGGCCGGTAACTCTGAAAGTTTAAAACTTTTATAATAGCTCTGGCGCGTAATAAGAGTAGCGGCTGAGATCAGTTACATGTGGACGGCTGAAGTGCAAGTAGTAGTTGTCATAGGGGCAGGAAGGTTAGAGAACGATAGAATGCGGTTTTTATGGCCTTATTTGCAGGGATTTAAAGGAACGCTAACCTCGCGCGGGTTTTCTGTGAAGGTGAATACCATCCGAAGTGACAGAACATATAGACCCCCCCCAATATGATCACTGCTGTCACCTTCCAGAGCAGTGGTGACACTACAACTCCCATCATGCCCAGAGCCCAGTTGCAGTGTTGCCACATGTTGCAGAACTCTGCTCCACATAGTTAGGGGGTCACAGATAATCCCTGCGCTGGGCGTCCTCTGCCTCCGCGCTCGCTCCTGTGACTTCCTAGTGCGGCGTCCTCCGCTGACCTCACCTTACATGGTAAAGTCTCGTTTGACGCCATCTCCCGAGAACACGGGTCCAAAAGCGCTCGGCTCTCCAGAACTTTCTAAACTCTTTGGTGAATCAGGCGCCGGAGACTCCTCCGGGCGCAGTTATTTCACGTGTTAGCGGCACAATGTAAACACGTAAGGTAACATGACGAGATAACAGCAAGGAAATCGCCAACATCTCATAAACAAGGGCGAGCGCAGCTATTGTGTCACTGTCAGATACGCGTCCGCCCCTTTAAGAGCACTTAAACAGTCCTTAACACTTATCTGATTCTGGGAAAGCTGGGAGACACCCAATATGGCCGCCTTCGCACCTAATAACGGTGGTCACCCAGCTTTTCTGGCACCCTGACATGTTCTGATTTGTCCCCCCCGCCTGTTCCTAGGGACAGACTTGCTGATCAAGGCTGAGAAAGTTGTCTGACAACCTCTGTGGGATGTATTGGTTGTCACCCAGCTTTCCCAGAATAGGAAATGACCAAGAAATGGCTGTGATGTTGCTACTCACCTATTCAGAGGTTGTCACCCAGCTTTCCCACAGTCCTGATTGTCAATAGGGTGCAGCTAGACAGAACCGTGGGAAAGCTGGGTGACATGCTGGAGTGATGGTGGCCGTATCGGGTGCCATCCAGCTTTCCCAGCAGCTGATGTTCTCTGCAAGCGTCACAGCACCTCAGTCACCCAGCTTTCCTAGAGCCCTGCATGCTGCAGCTGCCTCTGTAAATGCATTTGTCTTCCAGGGGTCTAGGAAAGCTGGGTGACGACCCCTGCTGGGTTCCCTTTAAGAGAAGAATCGCTTTTCAGTTGAATTTTCCGCAGTTGCGTTTCCTCCTGCGTTGTCCCGTTTCCGGAGGAGAATGCCGACGTGACATCACTTCGCGATTGCAGAGCGCAGTTCCTGCCCGGAGCGCTCGTGTCGCCTCACCGCAGCGTAAAGTCGCCTTCAGTGAGTGCGGCCTCCGGGCGCAGTGCATCCTGGTCCGTGTAGTTCACAGGTGCACGCTGCTGATGGAGGGGATGCGGTGCTGTATGAAAGGGCTTGTAAGGTTCTGAGACTTTATAATATCCTTTGTGTTTCCAATTACTCGCCCATTTTCAGGATCTCTGCTTGCTGTCAGTGAATACATACACATTCTTGCCCATTCTTACAGAGTCCTCTCCTGATTTACTGCTTTTCCCAGTGGATCAGTCTGGACCACTATGTGGCTGCACAGCTGTAGAAAAACTGCAGGCATGTTGAGAGTTGTAGTTTCACAGCGGCTGCGGTGACCAGAATCATTCATTGTTACAATGTATCAGTCTGGAGTGAGGATTGTTTAGACCAGATCCAATTGTAACAAATCTTCATTGCCTTAGGAGCTGGGTGACAACCCCGTGCATGTTGTGATAGTGGCCACGTTGGTTGTCAGACAGCTTTCCAGGTAGCACTTTAACAGCTGGTTAGAGGCTTTGGCACAGCGCCAATTGTCATGGTTGTGGCTCCTTGAACAGCTGCCCACCGCAGTGCAGGACGTGACCCGCTCATCACCTGCCACCTTCATAACTGCACACAATCTGCACAAGGTGCCATTCATTCCCTGCCTGCCCCTCCCCCGGGCACCAGAGGGACTGCTCTACCCCTCACCTCGCTGCCTGGCATCGTGTCATATACTTGGCGTTTTTTTATGTGTGGACGGCAGAGGTGGATTTCCTTTCTTCCTGTTGAATCAGCCCTGAGTATGTGATCTCTCCCAGTCACATCCTGCCCTGTGATCCCAGCCGCCCCCTCCCCCTCCACATCTTCTCTGGTATAGTAGAAAGCTGGCGTGGCGTGGTACACAGATTTGTGAGCTGCAGAGCGTCCGACAGGGCGCCACCACACTACCAGGACACCAGAATCCCTGTTTAGAAGACTGTGTGCTCCTGGGTCAGGGTCATACTGTGGGCTCCTGGGTCGGGGTCATGCGGTGGGCTCCTGGGTCGGGGTCATGCTGTGGGCTCCTGAGTCAGGGTCATACTGTGGGCACTTGGCTCCTGGGTCAGGGTCATACTGTGGGCTCTTGGCTCCTGGCTCAGGGTCATACTGTGGGCTCTTGGCTCCTGGGTCAGGGTCATACTGTGGGCTCTTGGCTCCTGGGTCAGGGTCATACTGTGGGCTCCTGGGTCAGGGTCATACTGTGGGCTCTTGGCTCCTGGGTCAGGGTCATACTGTGGGCACTTGGCTCCTGGGTCAGGGTCATACTGTGGGCACTTGGCTCCTGGGTCAGGGTCATACTGTGGGCTCTTGGCTCCTGGGTCAGGGTCATACCGTGGGCACTTGGCTCCTGGGTCAGGGTCATACTGTGGGCTCCTGGGTCAGGGTCATACTGTGGGCTCTTGGCTCCTGGGTCAGGGTCATACTGTGGGCACTTGGCTCCTGGGTCAGGGTCATACTGTGGGCACTTGGCTCCTGGGTCAGGGTCATACTGTGGGCTCTTGGCTCCTGGGTCAGGGTCATACTGTGGGCTCTTGGCTCCTGGGTCAGGGTCATACTGTAGGCTCTTGGCTCCTGTGTCAGGGTCATACTGTGGGCTCTTGGCTCCTGGGTCAGGGTCATACTGTGGGCTCTTGGCTCCTGGGTCAGGGTCATACTGTGGGCTCTTGGCTCCTGGGTCAGGGTCATACTGTGGGCTCTTGGCTCCTGGGTCAGGGTCATACTGTGGGCACTTGGCTCCTGGGTCAGGGTCATACTGTGGGCACTTGGCTCCTGGGTCAGGGTCATACTGTGGGCTCTTGGCTCCTGGGTCAGGGTCATACTGTGGGCACTTGGCTCCTGGGTCAGGGTCATACTGTGGGCTCTTGGCTCCTGGGTCAGGGTCATACTGTGCGCTCTTGGCTCCTGGGTCAGGGTCATACTGTGGGCACTTGGCTCCTGGGTCAGGGTCATACTGTGGGCTCCTGGGTCAGGGTCATACTGTGGGCTCTTGGCTCCTGGGTCAGGGTCATACTGTGGGCTCTTGGCTCCTGGGTCAGGGTCATACTGTGGGCTCTTGGCTCCTGGGTCAGGGTCATACTGTGGGCTCTTGGCTCCTGGGTCAGGGTCATACTGTGGGCTCTTGGCTCCTGGGTCAGGGTCATACTGTGGGCTCTTGGCTCCTGGGTCAGGGTCATACTGTGGGCACTTGGCTCCTGGGTCAGGGTCATACTGTGGGCACTTGGCTCCTGGGTCAGGGTCATACTGTGGGCTCTTGGCTCCTGGGTCAGGGTCATACTGTGGGCACTTGGCTCCTGGGTCAGGGTCATACTGTGGGCTCTTGGCTCCTGGGTCAGGGTCATACTGTGGGCTCTTGGCTCCTGGGTCAGGGTCATACTGTGGGCACTTGGCTCCTGGGTCAGGGTCATACTGTGGGCACTTGGCTCCTGGGTCAGGGTCATACTGTGGGCACTTGGCTCCTGGGTCAGGGTCATACTGTGGGCACTTGGCTCCTGGGTCAGGGTCATACTGTGGGCTCTTGGCTCCTGGGTCAGGGTCATACTGTGGGCACTTGGCTCCTGGGTCAGGGTCATACTGTGGGCACTTGGCTCCTGGGTCAGGGTCATACTGTGGGCACTTGGCTCCTGGGTCAGGGTCATACTGTGGGCACTTGGCTCCTGGGTCAGGGTCATACTGTGGGCACTTGGCTCCTGGGTCAGGGTCATACTGTGGGCACTTGGATCTTACAGTATTTAAACAGAATACTGTACTGGTGTTGTAAAAGGTGACAGACTGAGCGTTGCACAGTAGAAGGTGAGGAGTCTCCTGATATACTCTGTGCTGCTGTGACACTTCCCAATCTCCTCATTGATGAGGATCTGTTTTGTCCGTCACCTGCTGCAGAGCCTGGGACCTCCACTCTGAGGAGACAGTAGTAAAGTAGTTATAACCCCCATCAGACCCCGCATTGCCGCGGCTTTATATCCTCGTCTCTGCTCAACCTGTGTTCTTCTCACTGGATGTGGTTTGTGGCCCCTTCCTAATGTCTTTCTCTTCCTCCAGAAGCCTTACAGCGACCCATCGTTTCTGATTTTGAACCTCAAGGTCTGAGTGAAGCTGCTCGCTGGAACTCCAAGGAGAACCTCCTGTCCGGACCCAGTGAGAATGACCCCAACCTGTTTGTTGCTCTCTATGATTTTGTGGCCAGCGGAGATAATACCCTGAGCATCACTAAAGGTAAGTTGAGGACTACTCCCCTCATCCTGCATGCATTAAATTCTTATGTTCTGTCAGGGAACTTCAAGGGGTTAAAGGCAAATGCCACCTCTGATCATTTTACTAGCCTCTTATGTGACACATCCAGAGCTGCGCTCACGGTTCTTCTGGTTTATACTTAATTCTGACTGTGTCTCCTGCTGGTTCTGTGTCTGTGATTGTAGTGTCCTCTGGGAGGAATTACTGCTTCTGCACCTCCTGCTGCCGCCTCTGGTTCTTCTTCTTCTACTGATGTTCCTGCTTCTTTTGCTGCCTCTGCTTCATCTGCTTTTGCATCTGCTGCTTCTTGGGCTTTTGCTTCTGTTGCTGCCTCTGCTCCTTCTTCTACTGCTATCTCTGCTTTTTCTTCTGTTGCTTCTTCTGCTGCCTCTTCAGTTGCTACCTCTGTTGCTTCCACTGCTGCTGCTGCTGCTTCTTCAGTTGCTTCCACTGCTGCTGCTGCTTCTTCAGTTGCTGCCTCTGCTGCTTCTTCAGTTGCTGCCTCTGCTGCTTCTTCAGTTGCTGCCTCTGCTGCTTCTTCAGTTGCTGCCTCTGCTGCTTCTTCAGTTGCTGCCTCTGCTGCTTCTTCAGTTGCTGCCTCTGCTGCTTCTTCAGTTGCTGCCTCTGCTGCTTCTTCAGTTGCTGCCTCTGCTGCTTCTTCAGTTGCTGCCTCTGCTGCTTCTTCAGTTGCTGCCTCTGCTGCTTCTTCAGTTGCTGCCTCTGCTGCTTCTTCAGTTGCCGCCTCTGCTGCTTCTTCAGTTGCCGCCTCTGCTGCTTCTTCAGTTGCCGCCTCTGCTGCTTCTTCAGTTGCCGCCTCTGCTGCTTCTTCAGTTGCTGCCTCTGCTGCTTCTTCAGTTGCTGCCTCTGCTGCTTCTTCAGTTGCTGCCTCTGCTGCTTCTTCAGTTGCCGCCTCTGCTGCTTCTTCAGTTGCCGCCTCTGCTGCTTCTTCTTCAGTTGCCGCCTCTGCTGCTTCTTCTTCAGTTGCCGCCTCTGCTGCTTCTTCTTCAGTTGCCGCCTCTGCTGCTTCTTCTTCAGTTGCCAGCCTCTGCTGCTTCTTCTTCAGTTGCCGCCTCTGCTGCCTTCTTCTTCAGTTGCCGCCTCTTCTGCTTCTTCTTCAGTTGCCGCCTCTGCTGCTTCTTCTTCAGTTGCCGCCTCTGCTGCTTCTTCTTCAGTTGCCGCCTCTGCTGCTTCTTCTTCAGTTGCCGCCTCTGCTGCTTCTTCTTCAGTTGCCGCCTCTGCTGCTTCTTCTTCAGTTGCCGCCTCTTGCTGCTTCTTCTTCAGTTGCCGCCTCTGCTGCTTCTTCTTCAGTTGCCGCCTCTGCTGCTTCTTTCAGTTGCCCTGCTGCTTCAGTTGCCGCTCTGCTTCTTCTTCAGTTGCCGCCTCTGCTGCTTCTTCTTCAGTTGCCGCCTCTGCTGCTTCTTCAGTTGCCGCCTCTGCTGCTTCTTCAGTTGCCGCCTCTGCTGCTTCTTCAGTTGCCGCCTCTGCTGCTTCTTCAGTTGCCGCCTCTGCTGCTTCTTCTTCAGTTGCCGCCTCTGCTGCTGCTTCAGTTGCCGCTGCCTCTTTTTCTGCTTCTTCTTATACACCTTCTGGTGCACAAAGAATTGCACTTTCAGAGTGCCTTGTATTATTCCTGCTATTACTGACTGATTGCATGTAGCTTTGGGTGTGACTAGAGCATAACAGAACAAGGTAATGAAGCCATGTATTAGGTTACTGATGGTTTATGTGGATGTAGACTGTGACCTGATCACGGTGAGGACTCCACGGAGATCTTTGGTCACTCCCGTGTGACAGTGGAAAGACGGCGTTGTTGTGACTTGGGCCTCCATCTTGATTCCTGTGTAATAGGTGAGAAGCTCCGAGTTCTCGGCTACAATCACAACGGAGAGTGGTGCGAGGCTCGGACCAAGAATGGCCAGGGCTGGGTGCCCAGTAACTACATCACCCCGGTCAACAGTCCTGAGAAGCACTCGTGGTACCACGGGCCGGTGTCCCGCAACGCGGCTGAATACCTCCTGAGCAGCGGCATCAATGGCAGCTTCCTGGTCCGAGAGAGCGAGAGCAGCCCGGGGCAGAGGTCCATATCCCTACGATACGAGGGCAGGGTGTACCACTACCGTATCAATACAGCGTCTGACGGCAAGGTAGGTGGGTCACCGGCGTCTGGAGCCCCCTTTACATATCCAGCCTATAGAGCACCCGCTACGGGAATAACGTGACGTCCGCTCATTTGTCGCTGTGAGAAGCCATTGTGCACCAGGCAGGCCTTATACAATTGGAGGAACAGGCCGGGGAGGGGGGAGGACATGCCTGGGACGCCATCCATACTTCTTACTCATTGTCAGATCTCCAGCCACACGCCCGGGGTTGTGTGCAGACGTCTGCCGCTCTGGGGAGCCATGTTCTAGCTCCCCGGGACAGTGCGTTCCCCAGGACCTGGCAGTGACCTAATGATGGGATCATATTCTCCAGCTGCAGGGCACATGGGGGCTTCCCTAAAGCTCAGCCCCTGGCACTGCCGCTGTGAAGTATGTACAGTATGTGGGCATTTGGCTCTGGGCTGTTGCGCTTGGCAGGGACTAGAGGAAAACCAATGGAATTGGGTTAATCCTTACGGATTTATAAAGCCAGTGGCTGCCATCCGCTGCGTTCTGAATGAGGGGAGCGACCAGCGGTCACAGCGCCCGCGCCAAGCCTCCCTCCCCCCGTATCGAATTACCGCGGCCAATACAGCTAAGCAGTCTGCGGTAAATAAACAAATGAGGGTCCGACGTCACAGCCTGGGGACTGCAGGAAGGAGGCAGTGAAACGGGAAACGCTGGTCCCTGAGGAGGGGGGGTGACAACAGTGAACTCATTACAATGGTCACGTGGTGTCTGCAATGAACTTCATTCTCTACTGTTACTTTCTTGAGTCTGCCACTCCAGCCACATCAAAAGCTGCATTCAAAATTCATTTTTTTCCTATTATCTCTGCCTGAACCTCTGTATCACTGCTGCCCCCTGCTGGTTCGGCACGCCCTGCTTTGGTGCATTTGCTGAACTGTACTGCATCACCCCAATGCCATGCGGCAGCGTGCAGTGCATTATAGAACCTCCGCTGCGGCGGTTGCATCTGTCAGCGCAGGCCTGGTATATTCTAGATGGGAACCAGTGGAAGTTTTTAATGCAGCTTTGGATGTGACTGGAGAATGAGAAGTTCATTATTATTATTTTTTAATTGACTTTGTAAATCCTTCCGTTTTCTGTCTCCAGCTCTATGTGTCCTCAGACAGCCGCTTTAATACACTGGCCGAGCTAGTGCACCACCACTCAACAGTATCCGATGGACTGATCACCACGCTACACTACCCAGCGCCAAAGCGCAACAAGCCCACCATCTATGGGGTGTCCCCCAACTATGACAAATGGGAGATCGAGAGGACGGACATCACCATGAAGCACAAACTGGGCGGCGGTCAGTACGGAGAGGTCTATGAGGGCGTCTGGAAGAAGTATAATCTGACCGTGGCAGTGAAGACGCTGAAGGTAAGTCACGTGACCAGGACTATGGCTGTAAGTGGGCCGATGTAGTGCAGTATTCATACCTACCTCTGCTCTGTCTAGATCAGGTTCCTAAAATTCATCCAGATCCCTAGACCACACCCCTGAAATCCATTCAGAACTTTAGACCACACCCCTGAAATCCATTCAGAACTTTAGACCACACCCCTGAAATCCATTCAGAACTTTAGACCACACCCCTGAAATGAATTCAGAACTTTAGACCACACCCCTGAAATGAATTCAGAACTTTAGACCACACCCCTAAATTCACACAGGCCCAAATCAGACCTGACTCCAGACCAGACCCCCTAAACTCATTTAGACTCTTTCAGACCCCAAACCAGGCTTCAGACCCCAGACCCCCAGGGGCCATCCGCCTGTATGAGCATGGCTAAGTCAGTAAAGGTTTCAATTAACTGACCGCAAGCAGAGATCTTAAAAAATGTATTTGATGTAAGGGTGGGCGGTATAGGCGATATAAATTTGTGCCACGATATGGATTTTGTGCAGATCGCCTATATCGCCGGACTGCGATATGACCACGGAGCGGCAGCTCCGATCGGTTACCATGGCAGCCAGGAGTCCCGGCTGCCATGATATGTCAGTGAGCAGCATTATACTCACGGGCGCCGTGGCCGCCGGGCGCTCCTTCTTCTCGTATGTCTGTGCGGCGCATTTCTAATGCTATAAGCGCCCGGCGGCCACGGCGCCCGTAAGTATAATGCTGCTCACTGACATATAATAGCAGCCAGGACTTCAGTAGCGTGACTCCTGGCTGCCATGGTAACCGATTGGAGCCCCAGCATTACACTGCTGGGACTCCGATCAGAACTGCTGCTGCCACCAATGATGTGGGGGGGAGGGGTCCCTGCCACCAATAATCAATCCTGGGGCAGGAGGGGGGGCGCACTGCCCACTGCCACCAATGATAGGGGGGGGACCCTGTGGCCACTGCCACCAATGATCAATACTGGGGAGGGAGGGGGGGGGGTGTTTGAGTTACCAGAGGGGGCTTATAAGAGGGAGAGGCTGGGGGGCTGATCAGAGGCTGGGGGGCTGATCAGAGGCTGGCTGCCATGGTCAGCTCCCTGCTGTTGTGTGCACAAAGCACAGGGCAGCAGGGAGAGTGTTAAGTCCTATTCACCCTAATAGAGCTCTATTAGGGTGAATATGACAACGGTTCTAGGCCTTAAGGAGGCTAATAGTTATTAAATAAAAAGTAAAAAAAAAAAAAGTTTAACCCCCCCCAAATATAGAAAACAATATATCGCGATATATATCACACATGCTTAAAATGATATCGCAATATAGATGATTTTAGGCCATATCGCCCACCCCTAATTTGATGCACACAGAGCCACATCTCTCACCATGATGAGCGGCCCCAGGTTTCTCATCTCATTTCTCCCGATTCGCTTCTAGGAAGACACCATGGAGGTGGAGGAGTTCTTGAAAGAAGCTGCTGTGATGAAGGAGGTGAAGCATCCCAACCTGGTGCAGCTGCTGGGTACGTGACCGATCCGGAATATAACCACCCTGATGTTCACTGCCCGGATTTATTCTGTATTATACTCCAGAGCTACAATCATAATTCTGGAGTCTTCAGGGATAAACTCTACCAGCATTGCCCAGAGCATGCTCTGACGATTCACATTCTGATACAGGAAAATCGAACTGCCCCCTGTGTTGTACCTGCTCAGCTGATGTGTTAGCTAGGTGTCTGTCCACAAGCTTTCTGACTGTTTCCAATCACAACCAGCAGAATAGTGAGTGCAGCTCTGGAGTATAATACAGGATGTAACTCAGGATCAGTACAGGATAAGTAATGTAATGTACACAGTGACTGCACCAGCAGAATAGTGAGTGCAGCTCTGGAGTATAATACAGGATGTAATTCAGGATCAGTAATGTATGTACACAGTGACTGCACCAGCAGAATAGTGAGTGCAGCTCTGGAGGATAATACAGGATGTAACTGAGGATCAGTACAGGATAAGTAATGTATGTACACAGTGACTGCACCAGCAGAATAGGGAGTGCAGCTCTGGAGTATAATACTGGATGTAACTCAGGATCAGTACAGGATAAGTAATATATGTACACAGTGACTGCACCTGCAGAATAGTGAGTGCAGCTCTGGAGTATAATACAGGATGTAACTCAGGATCAGTACAGGATAAGTAATGTATGTACACAGTGACTGCACCAGCAGAATAGTGAGTGCAGCTCTGGAGTATAATACAGGATGTAACTCAGGGTCAGTGCAGGATAAGTAATGTATGTACACAGTGACTGCACCAGCAGAATAGTGAGTGCAGCTCTGGAGTATAATACAGGATGTAACTCAGGATCAGTACAGGATAAGTAATGTATGTACACAGTGACTGCACCAGCAGAATAGTGAGTGCAGCTCTGGAGTGTAATACAGGATGTAACTCAGGATCAGTACAGGATAAGTAATGTATGTACACAGTGACTGCACCAGCAGAATAGTGAGTGCAGCTCTGGAGTACAATACAGGATGTAGCTCAGGATCAGTACAGGATAAGTAATGTATGTACACAGTGACTGCACCAGCAGAATAGTGAGTGCAGCTCTGGGGTATAATACAGGATGTAACTCAGGATCACAGTGTTAACAATCTTTATCTCAAAATCAGCATATCCCCCACAAAACGCTTTGCTTTGTGTTTCTTACTCAGGGGTGTGTACGCGGGAGCCCCCGTTCTACATCATCACTGAGTTTATGACGTACGGGAACCTGTTGGACTACCTGCGAGAGTGCAATCGGGAAGAGGTGACGGCCGTGGTACTTCTTCACATGGCAACTCAGATCTCGTCAGCCATGGAGTACCTGGAGAAGAAGAACTTCATTCACAGGTCTGTCCCCGCTCTGCAGCTTCATTCTGCGTCCGCCTGACGTTAACGGTCGTCCGTTCATTAGAAGATCCTTGTGTTATACCTATAGCTAAGAGTTAATACGGTTGAAAAAAGTCAAGTCCATCAGTTTCCTCTACAGAACCTTATTTGCGCCCCATGTTACGGTCTTGTCAGCAGTTTCCTAATATGTTGCTGTTCTAATCTTCGGTCTTTGGGGGACAGTGTTGTCCCTGCCGATTGTCACCCAGCTTCCCCCTAGGTAACCACTCACAGACTTGAAGTTTTCGAGATTAGCTCTCATATTGTTGGCCGCCGTCCGCCTCCTCGGTATCATAGTGGGGCATAGACACTTTTATCGCTGGCTGTCCTTCCACCGGACCCCATTAGGGTGAGTCGTGCAGCCGGGATATAGAGATTAATGTCAGCTTTGTGTTTTTGTTTTTTTTTTCTTCTCGGGATGTAATTACATTGTCAGCGCGCCGCACATGAACCCCCCTCGCTATTACCGCTCATAAGCTTAAGTGCTGAAACAATTTGGCGTGTTGATTTGTGCGAACAATGCGGAGAGCGGGCATAGCTGAAAGCTGACACACAGCGGGCAACGTCTCCTGAGAGGGGGGGCGCGAGCACGTGATGCGGCTGGCATTTCATGTCTCTTCTCCGAGAAATTCAAGTCTATTAAATGTCAGCACCACCGCGAAAATTCTCCATTGTACTTTTTTTTTTTACACCAAGAACAGAGCGAATTTGTATCGCCTTGGGTGGAATTAACCCGCCAATGAGGGGTTAATCATGAAGGACGGCCGAACAGCAATGAATAGATATTGGTCTCTGGGGGTGCCACTTGTCTCTTTGCATTTCTTGGAAAGCGGGGTGACTGCCGCTGCGTTCGCCATTTTAGGGGCCAGCGTCTGGCTTTCCTAGTGCTGCTTATCAGCCCCTGTGGGAAAGCTGGGTGACTGCACCTGTAATGGCAGATAGTGGTGGTCACCCAGCTTTCCCAGGAAGGGATAAAACCTAAGAAACCACTGACCAGTGAGGCTTCTATTTACTGGGGAGATGGAGATGCTGCTTAAAGGAAAACTTCTAATCGGATCCATGGCGAAATCCACACCTGCAGAGGACTAAATCCATGGTGACTCTGCGCCAGGGATCGGCGGCACGCGGGTATTTCCACAGCTCCACAGTTGCACCGTATCCGCTCCCAGCCTTACAATGATTGCCATAGACCGGGTGCTACTGGCAGAGGGCAGGGGGACTAAAGGGCTGGCGGCTCAAGATGGCTGCTTCTTGGATCAGGAGGCGCAGTGGCTGAGAACAGAGCAAGATGAGCATGGCGGCACAGCCTGAGTGCTCCGCTGCTGATTCCCCGCTCCTTGAGACCGATCCTCATTATTGCCAGTGCCTGGTAACGGATTTTTAATTGTCCATTGTCCCGGCCACTCGCCCGGTCCCCGTACACGTGTGCGCTGTGAAGCGCTCTGCTTTGTGACCTTTAACAGGCTGGCAATTAGCCGCCACCCATGCACATTCTTTGCATTCGGATTGCAGCTCCTGGCAATGTAATGAGAGGACGACCCCCCCCCCTTCCTCTGCCCTGTGCCCGGTAATACCACACTTATCCCAGTGGGAGCCCGAGAAGGCCGCCCTTCCACCTCACGTGTGCCCGTGTGTTGCTAATACCTGCAAATTTAAAGCAATCACTTGGCTCCTAAAGCCATAGAAACAAATATCCAGCAGCGGGTATTTAACATGAACGATCTGATTACGAGGAGTAGCAGTGCCGAGGAGGTTGTCATGTGTGCGCCGGGCGTGCGGGCGGGTCACCCCAGCACTTCAGTGTCACTCATTCATGGAGGGCTCATGGTTGTGCCTGGCAGGGGAGGGTGGTACACGGAAAGGCTGCTGTGGACGTGATCTCTTTCCCCGGATCAGACGCGCGCCCCGACGCTAACTCATTTTCCATGTGCTAATACGATCCTTGTGGGGTAATCAGCGCAATTGTTGAATATTTTTCTCCTCCAGGTGAAAGCATTGTAATTCAACCCTCACAGATTTACAGGGGGGTTCTGATTGCACTCGATACGCCCCTCGACTGTGTCACAATCACGAGGGAAGCTGAGATATAAGGAGCTGTTTGTAGCGCTGTTTAGGGGTGTCGGCACATTCACCCCAACCGATTGCAGTGAGTGAAGCAGCGGGCGTGCGGTGTACTGCTACATGACCGGTGCCCCCCGCCCGCAGCCGACTGTTCTCTATGTATTCACTCCCGCACTAAACCAATTGATTGAGAAGACAAAGTTAATTGGTTAATTACGGATTAATTACAGGTCACTCCGGATCTCAGCCGGTCAGTGACTCCCCTGCACCACCCTCCGGGTTATTAACCAGGCCGCCGCTAGGAGGAGGACAGTTAACCCTTCAGTGGGAGAGCCCGGTGCTGTAGAAGCCATGCCGCCGCTCTGCTCTGGATGTAGCCACGGCGTGAATATTTTTGCATTTACACATACATAACATAACGTGGACATTGATGGTTTTTTTTTCTCTCGCCTTCAGGGACCTTGCAGCCAGAAACTGCCTCGTTGGCGAAAACCACTTGGTAAAAGTTGCTGATTTCGGGCTCAGCCGCCTGATGACGGGCGATACATACACTGCCCACGCTGGAGCCAAATTCCCCATCAAGTGGACGGCCCCAGAAAGCCTGGCGTATAACAAGTTCTCCATCAAGTCCGATGTCTGGGGTGAGTAGATGGTCACTTACCCGCTTTACAAATTGTCATTTTTTGCATGTTTACCTCGACCTCCTTCATGTTCAGCCGCTGCTCCTCATTATGGGCCCCAGGACCCTCGTACCAGTGAATGGTGGGCCCCTCTGTGATCAGTCCTGTGGATTTGCAGTAGAGGATAGAGATTCCATCACAATCCCAGCATTCTAATGGTTTTTATTCCGCAGCGTTTGGCGTATTACTCTGGGAGATCGCCACCTACGGCATGTCCCCCTACCCCGGCATCGACCTGTCGCAGGTGTACGAGCTGCTGGAAAAGGATTATCGCATGGAGCGTCCCGAGGGCTGCCCAGAGAAAGTGTACCAACTCATGAGAGCATGTAAGTGTGCACTCAACACGCGGGGTTAAGGTAGACCACATGTCACCATCTTGAGGGCACAATCCACCGGATCCCCCCTCAGGGCCCCGCACCAGCTTGGCTGTTTTTGGGGATCTGCCACAGATGTATTGGAAAGAGCCGCACATGCTCCTCCGCCTCCACAGCCAATGGGGGTTGGGGGACCCCTGTTGTGGAGATAGGTGCGGGACCCAGAGGTAGGACCATGCAAAAAATGTTTAAAGGGTGCATTACACTGGGCGTTTTATATATATATATATATATTTTTTTTTGGGCATATGATCGCTAATGTGCTCGTTGGCAATCGTCTGGCACTCTAATGCTGCCGCCAGTTGCCGATGCTCATTCATCAGGCAATCCAAATCGTTTGCTGACGGCAGATTATGTCTAATTACAATCGGCTGCCGGCAAACAATGATTCCGTTTAGGAAAGAGCGATTGTATAACGATTGCTCCTCCCTATACTGAGGAGGAGATCACTGCATGCCAGTCTCCTCCGCTAGCGAGCAGGTGATTGCCAAGAAGGAACACTTCCGTCCCGACAATTAATGGCCTGTATTACACCAACAGATCCTCTGACAGTCATTGGTCACACACACATCTTTTCTTCTACACACCAAATATTGGTCTGATTGGACAGATAATCTGTTGGTGTAATACAGGCCTAACAAGAGGATATCCTTTAAAGCAGCCGTCCCCTAATATGGTGACATTACTTTAATTCAGAAGGTCTGTTAATCGGACATCCGGGAATCCCTGAGGTCGGATAATCCACACCTGGAATTGTATAAAACCCAGACTGTTGGAATCCTGCGTCTGATTGTCTGGCACCGGCGCCCCGTACTCATGTGGTTTCCCGTTCTCCCTTCAGGCTGGCAGTGGAACCCTCTAGACCGGCCGTCCTTCGCTGAGATCCACCAGGCCTTTGAGACCATGTTCCAGGAGTCGAGTATATCGGACGGTAAGGATGTCGCTTTCTGCGTCGCTCGCAGGTGCGAGGAGGAGATGGAGAGACGCCAGATAATGAGCTCTCCATATTCTCCGAGATCTCAGAAGTGGGTCCATCTGAATGTTTATTGAAGTTGCTACAAAGATGCGGCGTGTTCATTACTGGGGTGTTCGTTCCTACAGCAGCGGCGCAGGCGCTTTGATGTCCTGCCATGAATCTCTCCACTTCCATGAGTTGTCAGTTCCTTTTTATATCCCCTCTCATCCCGTCCCTCCTCTCTGGAGCTACTGCGCACAATACGCAAAATATATCAGGGGAAATGCGTAACTAGCAACTCCATAATCCAGTCCTAACTATATCCGGGGTGTTCACATCCAGAAGAGCTGGTGGCCTGCGTCAGCCTTGCTATAGGTTCCTTTATTAGGAATTGCTAGTCAAGACGTTCTCTCACAGAAGAGGTCTTAAAGGGCCAGTCCGACCTGAACATCCTCAAGCTGAGTGCCAGCATGCTCCGCGGTGAGATTTAATCCCCCGGGCAGCGGCGTTAAGAATCCCCATAGCGCCTCCACAGGTGCAATCAGCGGTCCACCTTCTGCTGCGGATTTGCATTAATGGTGGAGGGAGGAGCGCAGTGTTCCAGCAGCGGTGAGACCCGCGTGCAGTGACATACGGTTGGCTTCAGGCGCTCGGCAGACAATGGCGCGCAGTACAAAAGCTTTCACACAATGGTTCTTCATGGCGCAGACTCCCGGTATCTCTCTTTTCTATGTTTTTTTATGTGACGATTCTGCTAATGCATTTGCTTTGCTTGCGCTGATAATTGCTTTAATAAAAGACCTCTTTTCAGCATTGTACTGCGGGACCCGGAGAGCGGCGCCCACCTTCATGCCAGCCGTTCCTTTCATACAGTAATTGTTGACTGATTGCCCCAAGGATAATTGACGGTGTTTGTTCAGAGCTGCAGGGAAGGGCATAAAACCATGGCTATTCACAACAGGCTCTTCACAGACGTTGCCGATCCTGCACAATTGTATCGGACTAATGGCTGCTGCCCTTACAGGGGGTCATCCACTGCCAGTTTCGCCAGCTCCAGGTTACCGGCAGTGAATGACCTTCTAGACGTGATGCCCTGGGCACATGCAGCCGCTACTTTCTCTCTAATTCCACAAGCTGCAGGAACCCATAGCTCTGCTCATCCTAAGCTTCCTGGTTCATGACTAGAATGTCAGAACTACAGTGAAAACTATCATGGGCAAAGGGGGTTGTAACAGCGCAGACTTATTAAAGGGTTTCTGGCGATGTCATGATGTAACAGATTATGGTTGTGCTGATCATGGGGCCCTAAGAGACGTCTGCTGCTCCTGTACTTCTCACTAAGAGATTGTCTTTCACTGATACATTGTAACAAGCTCTTCAGCTGTGCAGTGACTTCTTTGTTTGTTGTCTGTGTGTATTTCAGAGGTGGAGAAGGAGCTGGGGAAGAAAGGCCTAAGAGTGAATGTCAGCTGCCTTCTGCAGGCCCCCGAGCTGCCGACAAAGACCAGGACCTCCCGAAGAGTGACCGAGAACAAGGATGATACCACAGATACCTCACACAGTAGGGGCGCCGCTGATCAGGGTAAGCACCCAGCACTTCTACTCCACTAAAGGGACACAAGCTTGTAGGATCTACATTTGCAGGAAGCCGGTCTTCCATAAGGGTTAATGTAGCAGTAAGCATTGGCCCCAGTCCCAAAAAAAATAATCAAATGGGACCCCATGATGGTGTTGAATTTCCACCGTGGACACGGGCCTGACGTATGGCCCTTGGGCCAATTGTCGGAGAGGGGAGTCCTGCACTGGATTTTTCCAAACATGGATGGGCCCCCTCACTAGAAGGTCCCCAGAGCAGAAGCATGTACTTCTGCTATCTTATTTATGGCCTTAGCAGTAAGAAGTGGGGAAGGACCAAATGTCCGCACCTCCAGTTCTGCCTAAATCTGAAGTCCTAAGCAAGACTGGTTGTATAGGAGTGTATGCGTAGCAACCAGACTGCCAGACATTGCTCAGCTGGCGCCAAGCCCCCCTTGGGAGGTGCTTTCGCTGCATCATACACACACGTAGAGGCGTCTGTACGCTCAGATGCATGTCCGTCCTCAGCGATTGTGTCCTCTGTCTCTTCCAGATGTTCTGGATCTGGAGTCGGCCGCTGTGTCTCCTCTACTCCCTCGCAAGGAACGGACTGGCGCTGCAGATGTCGGGCCTGAGGATGACCGTCTGTTACCCAATAGTAAAAAGGCCAACCTCTTCAGCACACTGATCAAGCGGAAGAAGAAAACTGCCCCCACCCCACCCAAGCGCAGCAGCTCCTTCCGTGAGATGGAACCGAGGTGCCTGGAAGGAGATGGCAGAGACGCCAGCAATGGTGGCGATATAGAGTCCATGAAATTCACCAGTAACGGGGCCACCATGACCAATGGCTCTGTGCAGGGGGGTACGCTCTTTTTAACCCCACACTGGAAAAAGTCCATCACGAGTGTAGGGCGGCAACCACCGCCGGGAGAAGAGGATGGGAGCAGCACCACCAGCAAACGCTTCCAGAGGTCATCGTCTGCCTCATGCATGCCCCATGGGTCCAAAGATATGGAGTGGAAGTCAGTCACTCTGCCCAGGGAAATGCCCTCCACCAGGCACATGCTGGACCTGTCTGGAGGTGTCCAAAAAGCAGACAGACCAGCTCTGCCTCGTAAAAGGGGCAATGAGGTCAAACCAGACCTGTTTAGTTCTAGGGGGGCAGTGACACCACCTCCCCGCCTTCCCAAGAAAACCGAGGAGCCCACAGACGAAGTGTTTAAGGATGCCGACCAAAGTCCAGGCTCCAGTCCTCCCAGTCTGACCCCCAAATTTCCACGTAGGAAACCTGGCGGCCCCTCGTCTTCCTCCCCCGTACATAAAGAGGAGAGCGGGAACATAAGAACTGCTTCAGAGTTCGTCTCTTCTGCTAAGGTGACCCCAGGCGCTGGCAGAACCGAGACAGACCTCCGTCTCCGGAGACTCAAAGCAACAGAGTCTGCCGCCAAGGACAAAATGAAAGCAGCGAAGGTCAAACCGAGCCCACCTCTACCACTGTCCAGCCAGACCTCTCCGTCTTCCACCAGCACGAAGCCTTCAAAGATATCCTCCCAAAGCCTTAGCCACGACACCAGCACAAACGAGCCAAAGCACAAGGCCGCAAACCAGAGTGAAGACCACTTGAGAACAAACCCAGCTGTGACGGACACCGCCAAGAAAGCCACGCCACTGTCCACCACCAAGCCCCTATCCACGGAAAAGCGGGCCGCAGTTCAGACGGGGATGGACCAACCTCAGCCACCCACATCCTCCTCCACCGCTTTCATTCCACTCATCTCCACTAGAGTTTCCTTGCGTAAAACCCGCCAACCTCCCGAGAAGCTGCTAAGCGGAGCAGTCACCAAGGAGACGTTGCTGGAAAGCACTGAATGCCTACGGGCCGCCATCAGCCGAAACTCTGAACAGATGGCCAGCCACAGCGCCGTGCTGGAGGCCGCCAAAAACCTCCACGCCTTCTGCACCTGTTATGTGGACTCCATTCAACAGATGAGGAACAAGTTTGCTTTCAGAGAAGCCATGAGCAAGTTGGAGAACAGCCTCCGGGACCTTCAGATATGCCCCGCCGCCACCACGGCAGGAGGACCGGCCACGTCTCAGGACTTTACCAAGCTGCTCTCGTCTGTCAAAGAAATAAGCGACGTGGTTCAGAGGTAGCATCTCAGACGTCAGGTGGGCCTCGCACCCCACGTTTCTGCTCTACGTAATGGACGGTGTCTTGACACTAAAGCTATGCATCCTACATTGGTGGCCTGCGCCGTGCCGCCTGGTATCCAGAGGTGGCTGCACATGTTCACCCCCTCCCCTTTCTACATGACACGGACCTTCAAGGTCTACAGGTTTCCTCCACCCGTAACTGGCAGAATGAGCACTCTACGGCGCTGGGATCCCCCATAAGCCTCTGCCTTGTCTAACACTGCTACATCCCAACGGCCACTGCCGCAGCACCAGGTATCGAAGGGGGGGGGGCGGCGTCTCCCTTCCCCCACCGCACATATTAAAGAGCCAAGGAGCGCCTGGCTCCTGAGACATTCCGACAACCAGACCCTCAGCACATAAGCGGCTACACTGTAGCATTCCGTTAACTCTTCCTTTCCCGAGTGACCAGACTGCCCTCTGCTCCAAGGGTGTCCGCCCACGCCGGCGTACAATAGCGTGGTGTCTATGCAGAGACGCAGTGGACAAACGGTCTGTAGGGGGCGCTGAGAACTTGATGATTTTAAGTGCAATTTCCTTTTTCCCTATGTATTATTCTTTTAAAACCAAAAACAGGTGGACTGTGTGAAGGTGACGGTGACCACACTCCCCAGTATTGCCATAGGCACATCCGCCAGGGTCAGTAATGATCAGGGGCCCCGAGTATGTGCAATCCAAGCACCTCACAAGTGTCCTCCCCCACAAGTGACTGAACCAGCAGTGCCTCCCACCTTAACACTATGGTGCCCATTGAGTAAACCATGTATTATACTGTCTCTCATGCCAGCTGTGTTTGTATAGCCCTCTTCCTCTCTCCCATGCATCCATCTTGCACTCTTCCTCTCTCCTGTGCGTTCGTCTCGCTTTCCTCGTCTCTCCTGTGCGTTCGTCTCGCTTTCCTCGTCTCTCCTGTGCGTTCGTCTCGCTTTCCTCGTCTCTCCTGTGCGTTCGTCTCGCTTTCCTCGTCTCTCCTGTGCGTTCGTCTCGCTTTCCTCGTCTCTCCTGTGCGTTCGCCTCGCTTTCCTCGTCTCTCCTGTGCGTTCGCCTCGCTTTCCTCGTCTCTCCTGTGCGTTCGCCTCGCTTTCCTCGTCTCTCCTGTGCGTTCGCCTCGCTTTCCTCGTCTCTCCTGTGCGTTCGTCTCGCTTTCCTTGTCTCTCCTGTGCGTTCGCCTCGCTTTCCTCGTCTCTCCTGTGCGTTCGGTCTCGCTTTCCTCGTCTCTCCTGTGCGTTCGTCTCGCTTTCCTCGTCTCTCCTGTGCGTTGGTCTCGCTTTCCTCGTCTCTCCTGTGCGTTGGTCTCGCTTTCCTCCTCGTCTCTCCTGTGCGTTGGTCTCGCTTTCCTCGTCTCTCCTGTGCGTTGGTCTCGCTTTCCTCGTCTCCCGTCGTTGGTCTCGCTTTCTTCGTCTCTCCTGTGCGTTGGTCTCGCTTTCCTCGTCTCTTCTGTGCGTTGGTCCTCGCTTTCCTCGTCTCTCCTGTGCGTTGGTCTCGCTTTCCTCGTCTCTCCTGTGCGTTGGTCTCGCTTTCCCTCGTCTCTCCTGTGCGTTGGTCTCGCTTTCCTCGTCTCTCCTGTGCGTTGGTCTCGCTTTCCTCGTCTCTCCTGTGCGTTGGTCTCGCTTTCCTCGTCTCTCTGTCCTTCCTGCCCCTCTCCCGTGTGTCCTTCCTGCCCGCCTCCTGTGTGTCCTCCCTGCCCGCCTCCCGTGTGTCCTCCCTGCCCGCCTCCCCTCTCCTGTGTGTCGTCCCCACTGCCCGCCTCCTCTCTTCTGTGTGTCGTCCCCCCTGCCCGCCTCCTCTCTTCTGTGTCGTCCCCCCTGCCGGCCTCCTCTCTTCTGTGTGTCGTCCCCCCTGCCCGCCTCCTCTCCTCTGTGTGTCGTCCCCCCTGCCCGCCTCCTCTCCTCTGTGTGTCGTCCCCCCTGCCCGCCTCCTCTCCTCTGTGTGTCGTCCCCCTGCCCGCCTCCTCTGTGTGTCGTCCCCCCTGCCCGCCTCCTCTCTCTGTGTCGTCCCCCCTGCCCGCCTCCTCTCCTCTGTGTGTCGTCCCCCCTGCCCGCCTCCTCTCTTCTGTGTGTCCCCCCTGCCCGCCTCCTCTCTTCTGTGTGTCCCCCCTGCCCGCCTCCTCTCTTCTGTGTGTCCCCCCTGCCCGCCTCCTCTCTTCTGTGTGTCCTTCCTGCCCGCCTCCTCTCCTCTGTGTGTCGTCCCCCCTGCCCGCCTCCTCTCCTCTGTGTGTCGTCCCCCCTGCCCGCCCGCCTCCTCTCCTCTGTGTGTCGTCCCCCCTGCCCGCCTCCTTTCACCAGCCTTGCTGTGTTCCCCTCCCCGGTCGATATCTCTGTATACATTGACATTTCATGTTTTTTTCCTCCTTTGTACGAGTTTTATACGTGTAAATGTACAGATGTTCCGCGCACACGTAGATGCCTTCCTTGTTAAAAGATTCCCCTCTGGCGCTGAAGTGGTTAAGGTGCCTGTAATAATGGCGGCTGAGCTTAGGTCTGCGGATACTGTGCTGCCGCCGTGACCAGTCCAACGCCGGACACCATTTATTACTATTTTTTTGAATTGCCTTTCGGCGTCAGAGGTGGGGTCTGCCTTGTGCTGGTCAAGCCCTGGTAACCAGTGCCTTTTCAGTCGCCGCTGGTGCCTAGATAGTCGCTATAGTGCATCCCCGTACCGGTAAAACCGAGCTGTCTAGTAATTGTCACACTGTACGGTCCACCTTCAGAGTGCGACAACCGATAACGTGACCGTCCCGGCCGCCATTTACAGTTCACATGTAGAAACTGCACAGCGGCGGAAATATACAAAAATACTTAAAGGGCCCCTGTCAGCAGATCTGTCCCTCTGACCGTCTGACCTGTCACATGAGCGCTCGGCAGCTGAAGACGTCTGTGTTGGTCCCGTGTTCATATGTGCCTGCACTGCTGAGAAAAGTGATGTTTTAATATATGAAAATAAGCCTCTAGGAGCAACTGGGTGTTGCCGTTGCACCTAAAGGCTCTGCTCTCTCTGCAATTGCTGCGCCTTCTGCACTTTGACAGGGCCAGGCAGTGTAAGCGTCATCTCTCCTGGTCCTGTCAATCAAAGTGCAGAGGATCTGGCAGTTGCAGAGAGAGCTGAGCCTCCAGGTGTAATGGCAACGCCCCCATTGCTCCTAGAGGCTCATTTCCATATATTATACATTATTCTCAGCAGTGCGGGCACATATGAACATGGGAGCAACACAGACGTCTTCAGCTGCCAGGAGCACATGTAACAGGTCAGACAGTGTCAGAGGGACAGAACTGCTGACAGATGCCCTTTAAAGGGAACCTGTCACCCAAAAATCGTCTATCAAGCTGGTTACAGTACCTTATAGTGCTGTGTCCTCGTTTCTCGATGCACTTTTTCTTCGTTTGGCCGCATGTCTGCTCATTCCGAAATCGTAGTTATATTCAGCTGCTGCCCCGTGCTGCAAGTCAGGCTTGAAGTCACGGGGGCAGCGGCCTCGGCGTCTTCCATGGCCCTCTCCCCGCCCCCTGCCTCTGTGACTGACACCCGAACATCCGAATCCGGGACCGCGCTCAACGGCCGCATGCGCAGTAAAGGGCGGCAGGAGCGCGGTCCCGGCTGCCGCGCGTACTACGCGCCGTCTTACTTTCGCCGCACTGCGCATGCGCCCGACATCCTGTATCAAACGCGCCCGCGCCCAGATGCCGGGCGCGGGCGCGTTTGATACAGGATGTCGGGCGCATGCGCAGTGCGGCGAAAGTAAGACGGCGCGTAGTACGCGCGGCAGCCGGGACCGCGCTCCTGCCGCCCTTTACTGCGCATGCGGCCGTTGAGCGCGGTCCCGGATTCGGATGTTCGGGTGTCAGTCACAGAGGCAGGGGGCGGGGAGAGGGCCATGGAAGACGCCGAGGCCGCTGCCCCCGTGACTTCAAGCCTGACTTGCAGCACGGGGCAGCAGCTGAATATAACTACGATTTCGGAATGAGCAGACATGCGGCCAAACGAAGAAAAAGTGCATCGAGAAACGAGGACACAGCACTATAAGGTACTGTAACCAGCTTGATAGACGATTTTTGGGTGACAGGTTCCCTTTAAAGGGCATCTGTCAGCAGTTCTGTCCCTCTGACACTGTCTGACCTGTTACATGTGCTCCTGGCAGCTGAAGACGTCTGTGTTGCTCCCATGTTCATATGTGCCCGCACTGCTGAGAATAATGTATAATATATGGAAATGAGCCTCTAGGAGCAATGGGGGCGTTGCCATTACACCTGGAGGCTCAGCTCTCTCTGCAACTGCCAGATCCTCTGCACTTTGATTGACAGGACCAGGAGAGATGACGCTTACACTGCCTGGCCCTGTCAAAGTGCAGAAGGCGCAGCAATTGCAGAGAGAGCAGAGCCTTTAGGTGCAACGGCAACACCCCGTTGCTCCTAGAGGCTTATTTTCATATATTAAAACATCACTTTTCTCAGCAGTGCAGGCACATATGAACACGGGACCAACACAGACGTCTTCAGCTGCCGAGCGCTCATGGAACAGGTCAGACGGTGTCAGAGGGACAGATCTGCTGACAGGGGCCCTTTAAGTATTTTTGTATATTTCCGCCGCTGTGCAGTTTCTACATGTGAACTGTAAATGGCGGCCGGGACGGTCACGTTATCGGTTGTCGCACTCTGAAGGTGGACCGTACAGTGTGACAATTACTAGACAGCTCGGTTTTACCGGTACGGGGATGCATATAGCGACTATCTAGGCACCAGCGGCGACTGAAAAGGCACTGGTTACCAGGGCTTGACCAGCACAAGGCAGACCCAACCTCTGACGCCGAAAGGCAATTAAAAAAAATAGTAATAAATGGTGGCCGGCGTTGGACTGGTCACAGCGGCAGCACAGTATCCGCAGACCTAAGCTCAGCCGCCATTATTACAGGCACCTTAACCACTTCAGCGCCAGAGGGGAATCTTTTAACAAGGAAGGCATCTACGTGTGCGCGGAACATCTGTACATTTACACGTATAAAACTCGTACAAAGGAGGAAAAAAACATGAAATGTCAATGTATACAGAGATATCGACCGGGGAGGGGAACACAACAAGGCTGGCGAGAGGAGGCGGGCAGGGGGGACGACACACAGAGGAGAGGAGGCGGGCAGGGGGGACGACACACAGAGGAGAGGAGGCGGGCAGGGGGGACGACACACAGAGGAGAGGAGGCGGGCAGGAAGGACACACAGAAGAGAGGAGGCGGGCAGGGGGGGACACACAGAAGAGAGGAGGCGGGCAGGGGGACACACAGAAGAGAGGAGGCGGGCAGGGGGGACACACAGAAGAGAGGAGGCGGGCAGGGGGGACGACACACAGAAGAGAGGAGGCGGGCAGGGGGGACGACACACAGAGGAGAGGAGGCGGGCAGGGGGGACGACACACAGAGGAGGCGGGCAGGGGGGACGACACACAGAGGAGAGGAGGCGGGCAGGGGGGACGACACACAGAGGAGAGGAGGCGGGCAGGGGGGACGACACACAGAGGAGAGGAGGCGGGCAGGGGGGACGACACACAGAAGAGAGGAGGCCGGCAGGGGGGACGACACACAGAAGAGAGGAGGCGGGCAGGGGGGACGACACACAGAAGAGAGGAGGCGGGCAGTGGGGACGACACACAGGAGAGCCGAGGCGCGCAGGCAGGACACACCGGAGGCGGGCAGGGAGGACACACAGGAGGCGGGCAGGAAGGACACACGGGAGAGGGGCAGGAAGGACAGAGAGACGAGGAAAGCGAGACCAACGCACAGGAGAGACGAGGAAAGCGAGACCAACGCACAGGAGAGACGAGGAAAGCGAGACCAACGCACAGGAGAGACGAGGAAAGCGAGACCAACGCACAGGAGAGACGAGGAAAGCGAGACCAACGCACAGGAGAGACGAGGAAAGCGAGACCAACGCACAGAAGAGACGAGGAAAGCGAGACCAACGCACAGGAGAGACGAAGAAAGCGAGACCAACGCACAGGAGAGACGAGGAAAGCGAGACCAACGCACAGGAGAGACGAGGAAAGCGAGACCAACGCACAGGAGAGACGAGGAAAGCGAGACCAACGCACAGGAGAGACGAGGAAAGCGAGACCAACGCACAGGAGAGACGAGGAAAGCGAGACCAACGCACAGGAGAGACGAGGAAAGCGAGACCAACGCACAGGAGAGACGAGGAAAGCGAGACCAACGCACAGGAGAGACAAGGAAAGCGAGACCAACGCACAGGAGAGACGAGGAAAGCGAGACCAACGCACAGGAGAGACGAGGAAAGCGAGACCAACGCACAGGAGAGACGAGGAAAGCGAGACCAACGCACAGGAGAGACGAGGAAAGCGAGACCAACGCACAGGAGAGACGAGGAAAGCGAGACCAACGCACAGGAGAGACGAGGAAAGCGAGACCAACGCACAGGAGAGACGAGGAAAGCGAGACCAACGCACAGGAGAGACTAGGAAAGCAAGACCAACGTACAGGAGAGACGAGGAAAGCGAGACGAACGCACAGGAGAGAGGAAGAGTGCAAGATGGATGCATGGGAGAGAGGAAGAGGGCTATACAAACACAGCTGGCATGAGAGACAGTATAATACATGGTTTACTCAATGGGCACCATAGTGTTAAGGTGGGAGGCACTGCTGGTTCAGTCACTTGTGGGGGAGGACACTTGAGAGGTGCTTGGATTGCACATACTCGGGGCCCCTGATCATTACGGACCCTGGCGGATGTGCCTATGGCAATACTGGGGAGCGTGGTCACCGTCACCTTCACACAGTCCACCTGTTTTTGGTTTTAAAAGAATAATACATAGGGAAAAAGGAAATTGCACTTAAAATCATCAAGTTCTCAGCGCCCCCTACAGACCGTTTGTCCACTGCGTCTCTGCATAGACACCACGCTATTGTACGCCGGCGTGGGCGGACACCCTTGGAGCCGAGGGCAGTCTGGTCACTCGGGAAAGGAAGAGTTAACGGAATGCTACAGTGTAGCCGCTTATGTGCTGAGGGTCTGGTTGTCGGAATGTCTCAGGAGCCAGGCGCTCCTTGGCTCTTTAATATGTGCGGTGGGGGAAGGGAGACGGCGCCCCCCCCCCCCCTCGATACCTGGTGCTGCGGCAGTGGCCGTTGGGATGTAGCAGTGTTAGACAAGGCAGAGGCTTATGGGGGATCCCAGCGCCGTAGAGTGCTCATTCTGCCAGTTACGGGTGGAGGAAACCTGTAGACCTTGAAGGTCCGTGTCATGTAGAAAGGGGAGGGGGTGAAGATGTGCAGCCACCTCTGGATACCAGGCGGCACGGCGCCGGCCACCAATGTAGGATGCATAGCTTTAGTGTCAAGACACCGTCCATTACGTAGAGCAGAAACGTGGGGTGCGAGGCCCACCTGACGTCTGAGATGCTACCTCTGAACCACGTCGCTTATTTCTTTGACAGACGAGAGCAGCTTGGTAAAGTCCTGAGACGTGGCCGGTCCTCCTGCCGTGGTGGCGGCTGGGCATATCTGAAGGTCCCGGAGGCTGTTCTCCAACTTGCTCATGGCTTCTCTGAAAGCAAACTTGTTCCTCATCTGTTGAATGGAGTCCACATAACAGGTGCAGAAGGCGTGGAGGTTTTTGGCGGCCTCCAGCACGGCGCTGTGGCTGGCCATCTGTTCAGAGTTTCGGCTGATGGCGGCCCGTAGGCATTCAGTGCTTTCCAGCAACGTCTCCTTGGTGACTGCTCCGCTTAGCAGCTTCTCGGGAGGTTGGCGGGTTTTACGCAAGGAAACTCTAGTGGAGATGAGTGGAATGAAAGCGGTGGAGGAGGATGTGGGTGGCTGAGGTTGGTCGATCCCCGTCTGAACTGCGGCCCGCTTTTCCGTGGATAGGGGCTTGGTGGTGGACAGTGGCGTGGCTTTCTTGGCGGTGTCCGTCACAGCTGGGTTTGTTCTCAAGTGGTCTTCACTCTGGTTTGCGGCCTTGTGCTTTGGCTCGTTTGTGCTGGTGTCGTGGCTAAGGCTTTGGGAGGATATCTTTGAAGGCTTCGTGCTGGTGGAAGACGGAGAGGTCTGGCTGGACAGTGGTAGAGGTGGGCTCGGTTTGACCTTCGCTGCTTTCATTTTGTCCTTGGCGGCAGACTCTGTTGCTTTGAGTCTCCGGAGACGGAGGTCTGTCTCGGTTCTGCCAGCGCCTGGGGTCACCTTAGCAGAGGAGACGAACTCTGAAGCAGTTCTTATGTTCCCGCTCTCCTCTTTTTGTACAGGGGAGGAAGACGAGGGGCCGCCAGGTTTCCTACGTGGAAATTTGGGGGTCAGACTGGGAGGACTGGAGCCTGGACTTTGGTCGGCATCCTTAAACACTTCGTCTGTGGGCTCCTCGGTTTTCTTGGGAAGGCGGGGAGGTGGTGTCACTGCCCCCCTAGAACTAAACAGGTCTGGTTTGACCTCATTGCCCCTTTTACGAGGCAGAGCTGGTCTGTCTGCTTTTTGGACACCTCCAGACAGGTCCAGCATGTGCCTGGTGGAGGGCATTTCCCTGGGCAGAGTGACTGACTTCCACTCCATATCTTTGGACCCATGGGGCATGCATGAGGCAGAAGATGACCTCTGGAAGCGTTTGCTGGTGGTGCTGCTCCCATCCTCTTCTCCCGGGGGTGGTTGCCGCCCTACACTCGTGATGGACTTTTTCCAGTGTGGGGTTAAAAAGAGCGTACCCCCCTGCACAGAGCCATTGGTCATGGTGGCCCCGTTACTCGTGAATTTCATGGACTCTATATCGCCACCATTGCTGGCGTCTCTGCCATCTCCTTCCAGGCACCTCGGTTCCATCTCACGGAAGGAGCTGCTGCGCTTGGGTGGGGTGGGGGCAGTTTTCTTCTTCCGCTTGATCAGTGTGCTGAAGAGGTTGGCCTTTTTACTATTGGGTAACAGACGGTCATCCTCAGGCCCGACATCTGCAGCGCCAGTCCGTTCCTTGCGAGGGAGTAGAGGAGACACAGCGGCCGACTCCAGATCCAGAACATCTGGAAGAGACAGAGGACACAATCGCTGAGGACGGACATGCATCTGAGCGTACAGACGCCTCTACGTGTGTGTATGATGCAGCGAAAGCACCTCCCAAGGGGGGCTTGGCGCCAGCTGAGCAATGTCTGGAAGTCTGGTTGCTACGCATACACTCCTACACAACCTGTCTTGCTTAGGACTTCAGATTTAGGCAGAACTGGAGGTGCGGACATTTGGTCCTTCCCCACTTCTTACTGCTAAGGCCATAAATAAGATAGCAGAAGTACATGCTTCTGCTCTGGGGACCTTCTAGTGAGGGGGCCCATCCATGTTTGGAAAAATCCTGTGCAGGACTCCCCTCTCCGACAATTGGCCCAAGGGCCATACATCAGGCTCGTGTCCACGGTGGAAATTCAACACCATCATGGGGTCCCATTTGATTATTTTTTTGGGACTGGGGCCAATGCTTACTGCTACATTAACCCTTATGGAAGACTGGCTTCCTGCAAATGCAGATCCTACAAGCTTGAGTCCCTTTAGTGGAGTAGAAGTGCTGGGTGCTTACCCTGATCAGCGGCGCCCCTACTGTGTGAGGTATCTGTGGTATCATCCTTGTTCTCGGTCACTCTTCGGGAGGTCCTGGTCTTTGTTGGCAGCTCGGGGGCCTGCAGAAGGCAGCTGACATTCACTCTTATGCCTTTCTTCCCCAGCTCCTTCTCCACCTCTGAAATACACACAGACAACAAACAAAGAAGTCACTGCACAGCTGAAGAGCTTGTTACAATGTATCAGTGAAAGACAATCTCTTAGTGAGAAGTACAGGAGCAGCAGACGTCTCTTAGGGCCCCATGATCAGCACAACCATAATCTGTTACATCATGACATCGCCAGAAACCCTTTAATAAGTCTGCACTGTTACAACCCCCTTTGCCCATGATAGTTTTCACTGTAGTTCTGACATTCTAGTCATGAACCAGGAAGCTTAGGATGAGCAGAGCTATGGGTTCCTGCAGCTTGTGGAATTAGAGAGAAAGTAGCGGCTGCATGTGCCCAGGGCATCACGTCTAGAAGGTCATTCACTGCCGGTTACCTGGAGCTGGCGAAACTGGCAGTGGATGACCCCCTGTAAGGGCAGCAGCCATTAGTCCGATACAATTGTGCAGGATCGGCGACGTCTGTGAAGAGCCTGTTGTGAATAGCCATGGTTTTATGCCCTTCCCTGCAGCTCTGAACAAACACCGTCAATTATCCTTGGGGCAATCAGTCAACAATTACTGCATGAAAGGAACGGCTGGCATGAAGGTGGGCGCCGCTCTCCGGGTCCCGCAGTACAATGCTGAAAAGAGGTCTTTTATTAAAGCAATTATCAGGGCAAGCAAAGCAAATGCATTAGCAGAATCGTCACATAAAAAAACATAGAAAAGAGAGATTCCGGGAGTCTGCGCCATGAAGAACCATTGTGTGAAAGCTTTTGTACTGCGCGCCATTGTCTGCCGAGCGCCTGAAGCCAACCGTATGTCACTGCACGTGGGTCTCACCGCTGCTGGAACACTGCGCTCCTCCCTCCACCATTAATGCAAATCCGCAGCAGAAGGTGGACCGCTGATTGCACCTGTGGAGGCGCTATGGGGATTCTTAACGCCGCTGCCCGGGGGAATAAATCTCACCGCAGAGCATGCTGGCACTCAGCTTGAGGATGTTCAGGTCGGACTGGCCCTTTAAGACCTCTTCTGTGAGAGAACGTCTTGAATAGCAATTCCTAATAAAGGAACCTATAGCAAGGCTGACGCAGGCCACCAGCTCTTCTGGATGTGAACACCCCGGATATAGTTAGGACTTGATTATGGAGTTGCTAGTTAAGCATTTCCCCTGATATATTTTGCGTATTGTGCGCAGTAGCTCCAGAGAGGAGGGACGGGATGAGTGGGGATATAAAAAGGAACTGACAACTCATGGAAGTGGAGAGATTCATGGCAGGACATCAAAGCGCCTGCGCTGCTGCTGTAGGAACGAACACCCCAGTAATGAACACGCCGCATCTTTGTAGCAACTTCAATAAACATTCAGATGGACCCACTTCTGAGATCTCGGAGAATATGGAGAGCTCATTATCTGGCGTCTCTCCATCTCCTCCTCGCACCTGCGAGCGACGCAGAAAGCGACATCCTTACCGTCCGATATACTCGACTCCTGGAACATGGTCTCAAAGGCCTGGTGGATCTCAGCGAAGGACGGCCGGTCTAGAGGGTTCCACTGCCAGCCTGAAGGGAGAACGGGAAACCACATGAGTACGGGGCGCCGGTGCCAGACAATCAGACGCAGGATTCCAACAGTCTGGAAGCAATACCTTCTGGGTTTTATACAATTCCAGGTGTGGATTATCCGACCTCAGGGATTCCCGGATGTCCGATTAACAGACCTTCTGAATTAAAGTAATGTCACCATATTAGGGGACGGCTGCTTTAAAGGATATCCTCTTGTTAGGCCTGTATTACACCAACAGATTATCTGTCCAATATCTGTCCAATCAGACCAATATTTGGTGTGTAGAAGAAAAGATGTGTGTGTGACCAATGACTGTCAGAGGATCTGTTGGTGTAATACAGGCCTAAGGCCGATTTAACAGCGATTGTCGGGACGGAAGTGTTCCTTCTTGGCAATCACCTGCTCGCTAGCGGAGGAGACTGACATGCAGTGATCTCCTCCTCAGTATAGGGAGGAGCAATCGTTATACAATCGCTCTTTCCTAAACGGAATCATTGTTTGCCGGCAGCCGATTGTAATTAGACATAATCTGCCGCCGGCAAACGATTTGGATTGCCCGATGAATGAGCATCGGCAACTGGCGGCAGTATTAGAGTGCCAGACGATTGCTAACGAGCACGTTAGCGATCATATGCCAAACAAAAAAAATCGCCCAGTGTAATACTCCCTTTAAACATTTATAGCATGGTCCTACCTCTGGGTCCCGCACCTATCTCCACAACAGGGGTCCCCCAACCCCCATTGGCTGTGGAGAGGCGGAGGAGCATGTGCGGCTCTTTCCAATACATCTGTGGCAGATCCCCAAAAACAGCCAAGCTGGTGCGGGGCCCTGAGGGGGGATCCGGTGGATTGTGCCCTTAAGATGGTGACATGTGGTCTACCTTAACCCCGCGTGTTGAGTGCACACTTACATGCTCTCATGAGTTGGTACACTTTCTCTGGGCAGCCCTCGGGACGCTCCATGCGATAATCCTTTTCCAGCAGCTCGTACACCTGCGACAGGTCGATGCCGGGGTAGGGGGACATGCCGTAGGTGGCGATCTCCCAGAGTAATACGCCAAACGCTGCGGAATAAAAACCATTAGAATGCTGGGATTGGTGAAGGAGAGTCAGAGTAGTGATGGAATCTCTATCCTCTACTGCAAATCCACAGCACTGATCACAGAGGTGCCCACCATTCACTGGTACGAGGGTCCTGGGGCCCATAATGAGGAGCAGCGGCTGAACATGAAGGTCTAGGTAAACATGCAAAAAACTACAATTTGTAAAGAGGGTAAGTGACCATCTACTCACCCCAGACATCGGACTTGATGGAGAACTTGTTATACGCCAGGCTTTCCGGGGCCGTCCACTTGATGGGGAATTTGGCTCCAGCGTGGGCAGTGTATGTATCGCCCGTCATTAGGCGGCTGAGCCCGAAATCAGCAACTTTTACCAAGTGGTTTTCACCAACGAGGCAGTTTCTGGCTGCAAGGTCCCTGAAGGCGAGAGAAAAAAAAACATCAATGTCCACGCAAATGTCGGCTTTTACCCTGTGCATTATGTATGTGTAAATGCAAAAATATTCACGCCGTGGCTACATCCAGAGCAGGGCCCGGTGGCTTCTACAGCACCGGGCTCTCCCACTGAAGGGTTAACTGTCCTCCTCCTAGCGGCGGCCTGGTTAATAACCCAGAGGGTGGTGCAGGGGAGTCACTGACCGGCTGAGATCCGGAGTGACCTGTAATTAATCCGTAATTAACCAATTAACTTTGTCTTCTCGATCAATTGGTTTAGTGCGGAAGTGAATACATAGAGAACAGTCGTCGGCGACGGCGGGCGGGCCTAACAGGCACCGGTCATGTAGCAGTACACCGCACGCCCGCTGCTTCACTCACTGCAATCGGTTGGGGTGAATGTGCTGACACCCCTAAACAGCGCTACAAACAGCTCCTTATATCTCAGCTTCCCTTGTGATTGTGACACAGTCGAGGGGCGTATCGAGTGCAATCAGAACCCCCCTGTAAATCTGTGAGGGTTGAATTACAATGCTTTCACCTGGAGGAGAAAAATATTCAACAATTGCGCTGATTACCCCACAAGGATCATATTAGCACATGGAAAATGAGTTAGCGTCGGGGCGCGCGTCTGATCCGGGGAAAGAGATCACGTCCACAGCAGCCTTTCCGTGTACCACCCTCCCCTGCCAGGCAGAACCATGAGCCCTCCATGAATGAGTGACACTGAAGTGTTGGGGTGAACCGCCCGCACGCCCGGCGCACACATGACAACCTCCTCGGCACTGCTACTCCTCGTAATCAGATCGTTCATGTTAAATAGCCGCTGCTGGATATTTGTTTCTATGGCTTTAGGAGTCAAGTGATTGCTTTAAATTTGCAGGTATTAAAAACACACGCGCACACGTGAGGTGGAAGGGCGGCCTTCTCGGGCTCCCACTGGGATAAGTGTGGTATTACCGGGCAGAGGAGGGGGGGGGTCGTCCTCTCATTACATTGCCAGGAGCTGTAATCCGAATGCAAAGAATGTGCATGGGTGGCGGCTAATTGCCAGCCTGTTAAAGGTCACAAAGCAGAGCGCTTCACAGCGCACACGTGTACGGGGACCGGGCGAGTGGCCGGGACAATGGACAATTAAAAATCCGTTACCAGGCACTGGCAATAATGAGGATCGGTCTCAAGGAGCGGGGAATCAGCAGCGGGGCACTCAGGCTGTGCCGCCATGCTCATCTTGCTCTGTTCTCAGCCATTGCGCCTCCTGATCCAAGAAGCAGCCATCGTGAGCCGCCATCCCTTTAGTCCCCCTGCCCTCTGCCAGTAGCACCCGGTCTATGGCAATCATTGTAAGGCTGGGAGCGGATACGGTGCAACTGCGGAGCTGTGGAAATACCAGCGTGCCGCCGATCCCTGGCGCAGATTCACCATGGATTTAGTCCTCTGCAGGTGTGGATTTCACCATGGATCCGATTAGAAGTTTTCCTTTAAGCAGCATCTCCATCTCCCCAGTAAATAGAAGCCTCACTGGTCAGTGGTTTCTTAGGTTTTATCCCTTCCTGGGAAAGCTGGGTGACCACCACTATCTGCCATTACAGGTGCAGTCACCCAGCTTTCCCACAGGGGCTGATAAGCAGCACTGGGAAAGCCAGAAGCTGGCCCCTAAAATGGCGAACGCAGCGGCAGTCACCCCGCTTTCCAAGAAATGCAAAGAGACAAGTGGCACCCCCAGAGACCAATATCTATTCATTGCTGTTCGGCCGTCCTTCATGATTAACCCCTCGTTGGCGGGTTAATTCCACCTAAGGCGATACAAATTCACTCTGTTCTTGGTGTAAAAAAAAAAGTACAATGGAGAATTTTCGCGGTGGTGCTGACATTTAATAGACTTAAATTTCTCGGAAAAGAGACATGAAATGCCAGCCGCATCACGTGCTCGCGCCCCCCCTCTCAGGAGACGTTGCCCGCTGTGTGTCAGCTTTCAGCTATGCCCGCTCTCCGCATTGTTCGCACAAATCAACACGCCAAATTGTTTCAGCACTTAAGCTTATGAGCGGTAATAGCGAGGGGGGTTCATGTGCGGCGCGCTGACAATGTAATTACATCCCGAGAAGAAAAAAAAAACAAAAACACAAAGCTGACATTAATCTCTATATCCCGGCTGCACGACTCACCCTAATGGGGTCCGGTGGAAGGACAGCCAGCGATAAAAGTGTCTATGCCCCACTGTGATACCGAGGAGGCGGACGGCGGCCAACAATATGAGAGCTAATCTCGAAAACTTCAAGTCTGTGAGTGGTTACCTAGGGGGAAGCTGGGTGACAATCGGCAGGGCGGCAGGAACAACACTGTCCCCCAAAGACCGAAGATTAGAACAGCAACATATTAGGAAACTGCTGACAAGACCGTAACATGGGGGACAAATAAGGTTCTGTAGAGGAAACTGATGGACTTGACTTTTTTCAACCGTATTAACTCTTAGCTATAGGTATAACACAAGGATCTTCTAATAAACGGACGACCGTTAACGTCAGGCGGACGCAGAATGAAGCTGCAGAGCGGGTACAGACCTGTGAATGAAGTTCTTCTTCTCCAGGTACTCCATGGCTGACGAGATCTGAGTTGCCATGTGAAGAAGTACCACGGCCGTCACCTCTTCCCGGTTGCACTCTCGCAGATAGTCCAACAGGTTCCCGTACGTCATAAACTCAGTGATGATGTAGAACGGGGGCTCCCGCGTACACACCCCTAAGTAAGAAACACAAAGCAAAGCGTTTTGTGGGGGATACATATGCTGATTTTGAGATAAAGATTGTTAACACTGTGATCCTGAGTTACATCCTGTATTATACCCCAGAGCTGCACTCACTATTCTGCTGGTGTAGTCACTGTGTACATACATTACTTATCCTGTACTGATCCTGAGTAACATCCTGTATTATACTCCAGAGCTGCACTCACTATTCTGCTGGTGCAGTCACTGTGTACATACATTACTTATCCTGTACTGATCCTGAGTTACATCCTGTATCATACTCCAGAGCTGCACTCACTATTCTGCTGGTGCAGTCACTATGTACATACATTACTTATCCTGTACTGATCCTGAGTTACATCCTGTATTATACTCCAGAGCTGCACTCACTATTCTGCTGGTGCAGTCACTGTGTACATACATTACTGATCCTGTACTGATCCTGAGTAACATCCTGTATTATACTCCAGAGCTGCACTCACTATTCTGCTGGTGCAGTCACTGTGTACATACATTACTTATCCTGTACTGATCCTGAGTTACATCCTGTATCATACTCCAGAGCTGCACTCACTATTCTGCTGGTGCAGTCACTATGTACATACATTACTTATCCTGTACTGATCCTGAGTTACATCCTGTATTATACTCCAGAGCTGCACTCACTATTCTGCTGGTGCAGTCACTGTGTACATACATTACTGATCCTGTACTGATCCTGAGTTACATCCTGTATTATACTCCAGAGCTGCACTCACTATTCTGCTGGTGCAGTCACTGTGTACATGCATTACTTATCCTGTACTGGTCCTGAGTTACATCCTGTATTATACTCCAGAGCTGCACTCACTATTCTGCTGCTGCAGTCACTGTGTACATACATTACTTATCCTGTACTGATCCTGAGTTACATCCTGTATTATACTCCAGAGCTGCACTCACTGTTCTGCTGGTGCAGTCACTTTGTACATACATTACTTATCCTGTACTGATCCTGAGTTACATCCTGTATTATACTCCAGAGCTGCACTCACTGTTCTGCTGGTGCAGTCACTGTGTACATACATTACTGATCCTGAGTTACATCCTGTATTATACTCCAGAGCTGCACTCACTGTTCTGCTGGTGCAGTCACTTTGTACATACATTACTTATCCTGTACTGATCCTGAGTTACATCCTGTATTATACCCCAGAGCTGCACTCACTATTCTGCTTGTGCAGTCACTTTGTACATACATTACTTCTCCTGTACTGATCCTGAGTTACATCCTGTATTATCCTCCAGAGCTGCACTCACTATTCTGCTGGTGCAGTCACTGTGTACATACATTACTTCTCCTGTACTGATCCTGAGTTACATCCTGTATTATCCTCCAGAGCTGCACTCACTATTCTGCTGGTGCAGTCACTGTGTACATACATTACTTATCCTGTACTGATCCTGAGTTACATCCTGTATTATACTCCAGAGCTGCACTCACTGTTCTGCTGGTGCAGTCACTTTGTACATACATTACTTATCCTGTACTGATCCTGAGTTACATCCTGTATTATACTCCAGAGCTGCACTCACTATTCTGCTGGTGCAGTCGCTGTGTACATACATTACTTATCCTGTACTGATCCTGAGTTACATCCTGTATTATACTCCAGGGCTGCACTCACTATTCTGCTGGTGCAGTCACTGTGTACATACATTACTTATCCTGTACTGATCCTGAGTTATATCCTGTATTATACTCCAGGGCTGCACTCACTATTCTGCTGGTTGTGATTGGAAACAGTCAGAAAGCTTGTGGACAGACACCTAGCTAACACGTCAGCTGAGCAGGTACAATACAGGGGGCAGTTCGATTTTCCTATATCAGAATGTGAATCATCAGAGCATGCTCTGGGCAATGCTGGTAGAGTTTATCCCTGAAGACTCCAGAATTATGATTGTAGCTCTGGAGTATAATACAGAATAAATCCGGGCAGTGAACATCAGGGTGGTTATATTCCGGATCGGTCACGTACCCAGCAGCTGCACCAGGTTGGGATGCTTCACCTCCTTCATCACAGCAGCTTCTTTCAAGAACTCCTCGACCTCCATGGTGTCTTCCTAGAAGCGAATCGGGAGAAATGAGATGAGAAACCTGGGGCCGCTCATCATGGTGAGAGATGTGGCTCTGTGTGCATCAAATCAGGGGTGGGCGATATGGCCTAAAATCTATATTGCGATATAATTTTAAGCATGTGTGATATATATCGCGATATATTGTTTTCTATATTTGGAGGGGGGGGGGGGTTAAACTTTTTTTTTTTTTTTTTACTTTTTATTTAATAACTATTAGCCTCCTTAAGGCCTAGAACCGTTGTCATATTCACATATTCACCCTAATAGAGCTCTATCAGGGTGAATAGGACTTTACACTCTCCCTGCTGCCATGTGCTTTGTGCACACAACAGCAGCGAGCTGACCATGGCAGCCAGCCTCTCATGTGCCCCCCAGCCTCTCATGTGCCCCCCAGCCTCTGATCAGCCCCCCAGCCTCTGATCCGCCCCTCCAGCCTCTCCCTCTTATAAGCCCCCTCTGGTAACTCAAACCCACCCCACCTCCCTCCCCAGTATTGATCATTGGTGGCAGTGGCCACAGGGTCCCCCCCCCCTATCATTGGTAGCAGTGGGCAGTGCGCCCCCCTCCCGCCCCAGTATTGATCATTGATGGCAGGGAACCCTCCCCCCCACATCATTGGTGGCAGCAGCAGTTCCGATCGGAGTCCAAGCAGTGTAATGCTGGGGCTCCAATTGGTTACAATGGCAGCCAGGATGCTACTGAAGTCCTGGCTGCCATGATATGTCAATGAGCAGCATTATACTCACGGGCGCCGTGGCCGCCGGGCGCTCCTTCTTCTGTCTGTGCGGCGCATTGCTAATGCTTATAGCATTAGAAATGCGCCGCAAAGACATAGGAGAAGAAGGAGCGCCCGGCGGCCACGGCGCCCGTGAGTATAATGCTGCTCATTGACATATCATGGCAGCCGGGACTCCTGGCTGCCATGGTAACCGATCGGAGCTGCCGCTCCATGGTCATATCGCAGTCCGGCGATATAGGCGATCTGCACAAAATCCATATCGTGGCACAAATTTATATCGCCTATACCGCCCACCCCTACATCAAATACATTTTTTAAGATCTCTGCTTGCTGTCGGTTAATTGAAACCTTTACTGACTTAGCCATGCTCATACAGCCGGATGGCCCCTGGGGGTCTGGGTGCTGAGAGTCTGGTCTGAAAGAGTCTAAATGAGTTTAGGGGTCTGGTCTGGAGTCAGGTCTGATTTGGGCCTGTGTGAATTTAGGGGTGTGGTCTAGGGATCTGGATGAATTTTAGGAACCTGATCTAGACAGAGCAGAGGTAGGTATGAATACTGCACTACATCGGCCCATTTACAGCCATAGTCCTGGTCACGTGACTTACCTTCAGCGTCTTCACTGCCACGGTCAGATTATACTTCTTCCAGACGCCCTCGTAGACCTCCCCGTACTGACCGCCGCCCAGTTTGTGCTTCATGGTGATGTCCGTCCTCTCGATCTCCCATTTGTCATAGTTGGGGGACACCCCATAGATGGTGGGCTTGTTGCGCTTTGGCGCTGGGTAGTGTAGCGTGGTGATCAGTCCATCGGATACTGTTGAGTGGTGGTGCACTAGCTCGGCCAGTGTATTAAAGCGGCTGTCTGAGGACACATAGAGCTGGAGACAGAAAACGGAAGGATTTACAAAGTCAATTAAAAAATATTAATAATAAACTTCTCATTCTCCAGTCACATCCAAAGCTGCATTAAAAACTTCCACTGGTTCCCATCTAGAACATGCCAGGCCTGCGCTGACAGATGGGGTGATGCAGTACAGTTCAGCAAATGCACCAAAGCAGGGTGTGCCGAACCAGCAGGGGGCAGCAGTGATACAGAGGTTCAGGCAGAGATAATAGGAAAAAAGTGAATTTTGAATGCAGCTTTTGATGTGGCTGGAGTGGCAGACTCAAGAAAGTAACAGTAGAGAATGAAGTTCATTGCAGACACCACGTGACCATTCTGATGAGTTCACTGTTGTCACCCCCCCTCCTCAGGGACCAGCGTTTCCCGTTTCGCTGCCTCCTTCCTGCAGTCCCCAGGCTGTGACGTCGGACCCTCATTTGTTTATTTACCGCAGACTGCTTAGCTGTATTGGCCGCGGTAATTAGATACGGGGGAGGGAGGCTTGGCGCGGGCGCTGTGACCGCTGGTCGCTCCCCTCATTCAGAACGCAGCGGATGGCAGCCACTGGCTTTATAAATCCGTAAGGATTAACCCAATTCCATTGGTTTTCCTCTAGTCCCTGCCAAGCGCAACAGCCCAGAGCCAAATGCCCACATACTGTACATATTTCACAGCGGCAGTGCCAGGGGCTGAGCTTTAGGGAAGCCCCCATGTGCCCTGCAGCTGGAGAATATGATCCCATCATTAGGTCACTGCCAGGTCCTGGGGAACGCACTGTCCCGGGGAGCTAGAACATGGCTCCCCAGAGCGGCAGACGTCTGCACACAACCCCGGGCGTGTGGCTGGAGATCTGACAATGAGTAAGAAGTATGGATGGCGTCCCAGGCATGTCCTCCCCCCTCCCCGGCCTGTTCCTCCAATTGTATAATGCCTGCCTGGTGCACAATGGCTTCTCACAGCGACAAATGGAGCGGACGTCACGTTATTCCCGTAGCGGGTGCTCTATAGGCAGGATATGTAAAGGGGGCGCCGGTGACCCACTTACCTTGCCGTCAGACGCTGTATTGATACGGTAGTGGTACACCCTGCCCTCGTATCGTAGGGATATGGACCTCTGCCCCGGGCTGCTCTCGCTCTCTCGGACCAGGAAGCTGCCATTGATGCCGCTGCTCAGGAGGTATTCAGCCGCGTTGCGGGACACCGGCCCGTGGTACCACGAGTGCTTCTCAGGACTGTTGACCGGGGTGATGTAGTTACTGGGCACCCAGCCCTGGCCATTCTTGGTCCGAGCCTCGCACCACTCTCCGTTGTGATTGTAGCCGAGAACTCGGAGCTTCTCACCTATTACACAGGAATCAAGATGGAGGCCCAAGTCACAACAACGCCGTCTTTCCACATGGGAGTGACCAAAGATCTCCGTGGAGTCCTCACCGTGATCAGGTCACAGTCTACAGCCACATAAACCATCACCTAATACATGGCTTCATTACCTTGTTCTGTTATGCTCTAGTCACACCCAAAGCTACATGAAATCAGTCAGTAATAGCAGGAATAATACAAGGCACTCTGAAAGTGTAATTCTTTCTGCAACAGAAGAAGCAGAGGCAGCAACTGAAGAAGCAGCAGCGGAGGCAGCAACTGAAGAAGCAGCAGCAGAGGCAGCAACTAAAGAAGCAGCAGCAGAGGCAGCAACTAAAGAAGCAGCAGCAGAGGCAGCAACTGAAGAAGCAGCAGCAGAGGCAGCAACTGAAGAAGCAGCAGCAGAGGCAGCAACTGAAGAAGCAGCAGCAGAGGCAGCAACTGAAGAAGCAGCAGCAGAGGCAGCAACTGAAGAAGCAGCAGCAGAGGCAGCAACTGAAGAAGCAGCAGCAGAGGCAGCAACTGAAGAAGCAGCAGCAGAGGCAGCAACTGAAGAAGCAGCAGCAGAGGCAGCAACTGAAGAAGCAGCAGCAGAGGCAGCAACTGAAGAAGCAGCAGCGGAGGCAGCAACTGAAGAAGCAGCAGCAGAGGCAGCAACTGAAGAAGCAGCAGCAGAGGCAGCAACTAAAGAAGCAGCAGCAGAGGCAGCAACTGAAGAAGCAGCAGCAGAGGCAGCAACTGAAGAAGCAGCAGCAGTGGAAGCAACTGAAGAAGCAGCAGCAGTGGAAGCAACTGAAGAAGCAGCAGCGGAGGCAGCAACTGAAGAAGCAGCAGCAGAGGCAGCAACTGAAGAAGCAGCAGCAGAGGCAGCAACTGAAGAAGCAGCAGCAGAGGCAGCAACTGAAGAAGCAGCAGCAGTGGAAGCAACTGAAGAAGCAGCAGCGGAGGCAGCAACTGAAGAAGCAGCAGAGACAGCAACAGAGGGAGCAACTGAAGAGGCAGCAGCAGAAGAAGAAGCAACAGAAGAAAAAGCAGAGACAGCAGAAGAAGAAGCAGAGGCAGCAACAGAAGCAAAAGCCCAAGAAGCAGCAGATGCAAAAGCAGATGAAGCAGAGGCAGCAAAAGAAGCAAGAACATCAGTAGAAGAAGAAGAACCAGAGGCGGCGGCAGCAGGAGGTGCAGAAGCAGTAATTCCTCCCAGAGGACACCACAATGATATCACAGACACAGAACCAGCAGGAGACACACAGTCAGAATTAAGTACAAACCAGAAGAACCGTGAGCGCAGCTCTGGATGTGTCGCATAAGAGGCTAGTAAAATAATGATCAGAGGTGGCATTTGCCTTTAACCCCTTGAGTTTCCCTGACAGAACATAAGAATTGAATGCATGCAGGATGAGGGGAGTAGTCCTCGACTTACCTTTAGTGATGCTCAGGGTATTATCTCCGCTGGCCACAAAATCATAGAGAGCAACAAACAGGTTGGGGTCATTCTCACTGGGTCCGGACAGGAGGTTCTCCTTGGAGTTCCAGCGAGCAGCTTCACTCAGACCTTGAGGTTCAAAATCAGAAACGATGGGTCGCTGTAAGGCTTCTGGAGGAAGAGAAAGACATTAGGAAGGGGCCACAAACCACATCCAGTGAGAAGAACACAGGTTGCGCAGAGACGAGGATATAAAGCTGCGGCAATGCGGGGTCTGATGGGTGTTATAACTACTTTACTACTGTCTCCTCATAGAATGGAGGTACCAGGCTCTGCAGCAGGTGAAGGACAAAAGAGATCCTCATCAATGAGGAGGTTGGGAAGTGTCACAGCAGCACAGAGTATATCAGGAGACTCCTCACCTTCTACTGTGCAACGCTCAGTCTGTCACCTTTTACAACATCAGTACAGTATTCAGTTTAAATACTCTAAGAACCAAGTGCCCACAGTATGACCCTGACCCAGGAGCCAAGTGCCCACAGTATGACCCTGACCCAGGAGCCAAGTGCCCACAGTATGACCCTGACCCAGGAGCCAAGTGCCCACAGTATGACCCTGACCCAGGAGCCAAGTGCCCACAGTATGACCCTGACCCAGGAGCCAAGTGCCCACAGTATGACCCTGACCCAGGAGCCAAGTGCCCACAGTATGACCCTGACCCAGGAGCCAAGTGCCCACAGTATGACCCTGACCCAGGAGCCAAGTGCCCACAGTATGACCCTGACCCAGGAGCCAAGTGCCCACAGTATGACCCTGACCCAGGAGCCAAGTGCCCACAGTATGACCCTGACCCAGGAGCCAAGTGCCCACAGTATGACCCTGACCCAGGAGCCAAGTGCCCACAGTATGACCCTGACCCAGGAGCCCACAGTATGACCCTGACCCAGGAGCCAAGTGCCCACAGTATGACCCTGACCTAGGAGCCAAGTGCCCACAGTATGACCCTGACCCAGGAGCCAAGTGCCCACAGTATGACCCTGATCCAGGAGCCAAGAACCCACAGTATAACCCAACCCAGGAGCCAAGTGTCCACAGTATGACCCTGACCCAGGAGCCAAGTGTCCACAGTATGACCCTGACCCAGGAGCCAAGTGTCCACAGTATGACCCTGACCCAGGAGCCAAGTGCCCACAGTATGACCCTGACCCAGGAGCCAAGTGCCCACAGTATGACCCTGACCCAGGAGCCAAGTGCCCACAGTATGACCCTGACCCAGGAGCCAAGTGCCCATAGTCTTCTAAACAGGGATTCTGGTGTCCTGGCAGTGTGGTGGCGCCCTGTCGGACGCTCTGCAGCTCACACATCTGTGTACCACGCCATGCCAGCTTTCTACTATACCAGAGAAATCAAGGCAACTGGACGTCCTGTAGATTTCTTGAAAACGTTTCACTCGTTCTTCCAACGAGCTTTCTCAATTCTGAGTGACTGTACAAGAATTCTCTGGGAATAAATATGTAACTGAATCAACATCTGGTAATTATACCCAGCATGGGGGTCAGAGGTCATTATACCCAGCATGGGGTCAAAGGTCATTATACCCAGCATGGGGGTCAGAGGTCATTATACCCAGCATGGGGGTCAGAGGTCATTATACCCAGCATGGGGTCAAAGGTGTTGATTCCATTATCCTAATTGGAGTCAGTAGGTGATAATGACCTCCCAGAAAAAGGTGTCAAGACAGCATTGTATGTGGCAGACAACAGATGTCTAACCCCCCCCCCCCCCCCCTCTATTCAAGCTTGGCACTCAGAATTGAGAAAGCTCGTTGGAAGAACGTTTTCAAGAAATCTACAGGACGTCCAGTTGCCTTGATTTATTCTTTACAGATAGACCATGACCTGGATAAAGGAGAACCTTCACAGATACCGGAGAAGACGTGGAGGGGGAGGGGCGGCTGGGATCACAGGGCAGGATGTGACTGGGGGAGATCACATACTCAGGGCTGATTCAACAGGAAGAAAGGAAATCCACTTATAAAGACGCCAAGTATATGACACGATGCCAGGCAGCGAGCTGTCCCTCTGGTGCCCGGGGGAGGGGCAGGCAATGAATGGCACCTTGTGCAGATTGCGTGTGATAATGGAGGTGGCAGGCGATGAGCGGGTCACGTCCCGCACTCTGACCAGCGGTTGTCACCCAGCTCCTAAGGCAATGAAGGGTTGTTACAATTGGATCTGGTCTAAACAATCCTCACTCCAGACTGATACATTGTAACAAACAATGTATGATTCTGGTCACCGCAGCCGCTGTGAAACTACAACTCTCAACATGCCTGCAGTTTTTCTACAGCTGTACAGCCACATAGTGGTCCAGACCGATCCACTGGGAAAAGCAGTAAATCGGGAGAGGACTCTGTAAGAATGGGCAAGAATGTGTATGTATTCACTGACAGCAAGCAGAGATACTGAAAATGGGTGAGTAATTGGAAACACAAAGAATATTAGAAAGTCTCAGAACTTTACAAGCCCTTTTTATACAGCACCGTGCACCTGTGAACTACACGGACCAGGATGCACTCACTGAAGGCGACTTTATGCTGCGGCGAGGCGACACGAGCGCTCCGGGCGGGAACTGCGCTCTGCAATCGCAAAGTGATGTCACGTCGGCATTCTCCTGCGGAAACGGGAAAACGCAGGCGGAAACGAAACTGCGGAAAGTTCAACTGAAAAGCGATTCTTCTCTTAAAGGGAACCCAGCAGGGGTCGTCACCCAGCTTTCCTAGACCCCTGGAAGACAAATGCATTTACAGAGGCAGCTGCAGCATGCAGGGCTCTAGGAAAGCTGGGTGACTACTTCCTCAGGTGCTGTGACGCTTGCAGAGAACATCAGCTGCTGGGAAAGCTGGATGGCACCCGATAAGGCCACCATCACTCCAGCATGTCACCCAGCTTTCCCACGGTTCTGTCTAGTTGCACCCTATTGGCAATCAGGACTGTGGGAAAGCTGGGTGACAGCCTCTGAATAGGTGAGTAGCAACATCACAGCCATTTCTTGGTTATTTCCTATTCTGGGAAAGCTGGGTGACAACCAATGCATCCCACAGAGGTTGTCAGACAACTTTCTCAGTCCTGATCAGCAAGTCTGTCCCTAGGAACAGGCGGGGGGGGGGGGGGGGGGGGGACAAATCAGAACATGTCAGGGTGCCAGAAAAGCTGGGTGACCACCGTTATTAGGTGCGAGGGCGGCCATATTGGGTGTCTCCCAGCTTTCCCAGAATCAGATAAGCATGTTAAGGACTGTTTAAGTGCTCTTAAAGGGGCAGACGCGTATCTGACAGTGACACAATAGCTGCGCTCGCCCTTGTTTATGAGATGTTGGCGATTTCCTTGCTGTTATCTCGTCATGTTACCTTACGTGTTTACATTGTGCCGCTATCACGTGAAATAACTGCGCCCGGAGGAGTCTCCGGCGCCTGATTCACCGAAGAGTTAAAACGCGATAGAAAGTTCTGGAGAGCCGAGCGCTTTTGGACCCGTGTTCTCGGGAGATGGCGTCAAACGAGACTTTACCATGTAAGGTGAGGTCAGCGGAGGACGCCGCACTAGGAAGTCACAGGAGTGAGCGCGGAGGCAGAGGACGCCCAGCGCAGGGATCATCTGTGACCCCTAACTATGTGGAGCAGAGTTCTGCAACATGTGGCAACACTGCAACTCGGCTCTGGGCATGATGGGAGTTGTAGTGTCACCACTGCTCTGGAAGGTGACAGAGTAGTGATCATATTGGGGGGGGGGGGGGGTCTATGCGTTCTGTCACTTCGGATGGTATTCACCTTCACAGAAAACCCGCGCAAGGTTAGAGTTCCTTTAAATCCCTGCAAATAAGGCCATAAAAACCGCATTCTGTCGTTCTCTAACCTTCCTGCCCCTATGACAACTACTACTTGCACTTCAGCCGTCCACATGTAACTGATCTCAGCCGCTACTCTTATTACGCGCCAGAGCTATTATAAAAGTTTTAAACTTTCAGAGTTACCGGCCCTTTAAAAATATAAGTAACTCCATCATGTCTCATTGTTTTGCCTGCGGATGAAAGGGGGGGGGGGGGGGAGCAGCCGCCTTCTAATCTGCGCTGAGGCCTAGGAAAAGGGGGCCACAACTAGGAAGCCTTTTGGCTGGGCCTCCCCCCATCCCCCACTTATCTCACCTTCCAGATAGCAGCTGGAGGATGATGAGAGTCCCTTCTTGGATTTGCACCCCACCAGCTTCAGGCAGATCTCCAGCATTTTGAGGTGCTGGACGCAGGACTTGCTGGCTCTTTTTTTTCCTCCGGGGGCCTTCGATGAGGATTTTCCGTCCCTCCAACATGCGAAAAAGTGCGGCGCGGGACAGGGGCAGGTCGGACAGGAGTCTCCCTGGGGCAGGACGCCTTCGTCCCGCGCTCCGAACGTAGAACAACTCGAAAACTCTGAGAAATCTCTGAACTTCATGGATCCAACTTCCAGAGCCAGAAAAGGAGCGGCCCCGAATCCCTGGAAAAAAGGGGGGGAGGGGGAAACGGGGCGGAGGGCTCCAGCGGGGGGACTAAGGGTCCATCGCCCCCTTCCCAGTGGGATCTGCTATACCGGGGGGTAGGAAGTTGTGCACTGTTGGGGAGAAGTTCCTGGGAGCGCTGGAGCGGCTTCCTTCAGTCCATTAGGCAGGCAGCGCTGCTTACGTTAGACTGCCAACAAAGGGCCCCCTTCATCCTGGGGCTGCCTCCAGTGACGGCAGACGCCGGGAACGCCCCCCCTGCACTCAGCGCCGTTAACCCTCTCTACAGCACTGTGCACTTCAAGAGCAAAGCTGGGATTGCGGCCCCTGCACACTGTAGGGCTCATGCACACGACCGGATGTATTTTGCGGTCCGTTTTTCACTGATCCGTTGTTCCGTATCGGAGTTTTTTTTCTCTCTTCCGTTCCTGCACAAAACATATCCGTATGGTTTCCGTATTTGATCCGTTTTTTGCAGATTGGAAACGGAAACAGTAACTTATTAATCACCAAACACATGAGCAATATGGGCTGGACGGATCCGCAAAATACGCATGACATACGGATGTGTTCCGTGTGCGTTCCGTACTTTTTAAGTACCCATTGACTTGAATGGGGCCTCGGACCGTGATTTGCGGACAATAACGGGACACGCACTACTTTTTTGAAGATCAGAAATACGGACAAATGGAAGCGGAATGCACACGGAGTAACTTCTGTATTTTCTACAGCCCCGTTGAAGTAAATGGTTCCGCAAAAAAAACTTAACGGAAGTGGAAAGAAAATACGTTTGTGTGCATGAGCCCTTAACATGGTATCGGTTCTGGAAGTCGTTCTGTGGGTCGCAGCGTTTATCGGATTCTTTGTACTTGTTGTCAGTCTTAAGGGGCCAGTGTCCAGTTTTATGTAAATAGGGGGGATATGGAGCATACATTTTGGCGCATGTCAATTTTGCACAAAAACGTGCAACTTTTTTTTAATTATTATTCTGTGCTGCGCTCACCACTTTTTATTCTTCGCAGGAATGCCATAAAATGCCATAAAATGTAGCGCAAATCTATGCCAGCTCGAATGAATCCCCTCCCCCAACTTCTGTTCACTTTGTCACAATCTTTAAGATCTCTGCTGGCTGTAGGTGAATGGGAAAATTCTAGTTTTTATACAGAGGCTGAAACCATAAGTGGTAGCGCAATGTATCAAAGCTGTGACCTCTAACCTCTGCCAGGGGATGTTGGGGGTTGTAGTTTCTGAACAGTTACGTAGGTCACCTAGTAGTAGTACTTACAGTTGTCTATATAGCTGCAAACAATTCCGCTGCTCTGGGCCGAGATGGTCAGCACTAGAGATGAGCGAATTTCATATTTTGAAATTCGTTCACACTTCGTTTGGTGGTAACAGCAGAATTGCGGTATGGATTCCGTTACCACGGACCGTAACGCAATTCTATGACGGAATGCATAAGGGAAGGCCTCCCCTGCATAAGGGAAACGGGACGGATCTGTTTTGCAGCCCATAGACTTCTATTATGCAGGGGAGTCCTCTAAAGGCATTCCCTCATAGAATTGCGTTACGGTCCGTGGTAACGGAATCCATAACGCAATTCTGCTGTTACCACCAAACGAAGTGTGAACGAATTTCAAAATATAAAATTCACTCATCTCTAGTCATCACTCACATAAGTCCCTAGCCCCAGGAGCTCACAATCTAATGTTCCCACTCACCCACCCTAGACTCCAGGCTGACCACATTTACCTACGGTAATCCATTGTAACAAACCATCAACTGTGAGATCAAGAGCAATTCCGGGTGGAAGAGCCATACAAAGCCTAAACTGCCTCCCTCTCTCTCCCTGTGTATGATGTAGGTACAGATAGTACTGCCTCCCTGTCTCTCCCTGTGTATGATGTAGGTACAGATAGTACTGCCTCCCTGTCTCTCCCTGTGTATGATGTAGGTACAGATAGTACTGCCTCCCTGTCTCTTCCTGTAAATGATGTAGGTACAGATAGTACTGCCTCCCCGTCTCCTCCTGTCAATTATGTACGTACAAATAGTACTGCCTCCCTGTCTCTCTCTGTAAATAATGTAGGTACAGATAGTACTGCCTCCCTGTCTCCTCCTGTAAATGATGTAGGTACAGATAGTACTGCCTCCCTGTCTCTCCCTGTGTATGATGTAGGTACAGATAGTACTGCCTCCCTGTCTCTTCCTGTAAATGATGTAGGTACAGATAGTACTGCCTCCCTGTCTCTCCCTGTAAATGATGTAGGTACAGATAATACTGCCTCCCTGTCTCTTCCTGTAAATTATGTAGGTACAGATAGTACTGCCTCCCGGTCACTCCCTGTAAATGATGTAGTAACAGGTAGTACTGCCTCCCCGTCTCCTCCTGTCAATTATGTACGTACAAATAGTACTGCCTCCCTGTCTCTCTCTGTAAATAATGTAGGTACAGATAGTACTGCCTCCCTGTCTCCTCCTGTAAATGATGTAGGTACAGATAGTACTGCCTCTCTGTCTCCTCCTGTAAATGCTGTAGGTACAGGTAGTACTGACTCCCTGTCTCTCCCTGTAAATGATGTAGGTACAAGTAGTACTGCCTCCCTGTCTCTCCCTGTAAATGATGTAGGTACAGGTAGTACTGCATCCCTGTCTCTTCCTGTAAATGATGTAGGTACAGATAGTACTGCCTCCCTGTAAATGATGTAGGTGCAGATAGTACTGCCTCCCTGTCTATCCATGTAGATGATGTGGGTACAGATAGTACTGCCTCCCTGGTCTATCCATGTAGATGATGTGGGTACAGATAGTACTGCCTCCCTGTCTGTCCATGTAGATGATGTGGGTACAGATAGTACTGCCTCCCTGTAAATGATGTAGATACAGATAGTACTGCCTCCCTGTCTATCCATGTAGATGATGTGGGTACAGATAGTACTGCCTCCCTGTAAATGATGTAGATACAGATAGTACTGCCTCCCTGTCTATCCATGTAGATGATGTGGGTACAGATAGTACTGCCTCCCTGTCTATCCATGTAGATGATGTGGGTACAGATAGTACTGCCTCCCTGTAAATGATGTAGATACAGATAGTACTGCCTCCCTGTAAATTATGTAGGTACATATTACTGCCTCCCTGTAAATTATGTAGGTGCAGATAGTACTGCCTCCCTGTCTATCCATGTAGATGATGTGGGTACAGATAGTACTGCCTCCCTGTAAATGATGTAGGTACAGATAGTACTGCCTCCCTGTAAATGATGTAGGTGCAGATAGTACTGCCTCTCTGTAAATGATGTAGTAACATGTAGTACTGCCTCCCTGTTTATTTATATAAATGATGTAAGTACAGATAGTACTGTCTCTCCCTGCAAATAATGTAGGTACAGATAGTACTGCCTCCCGGTCACTCCCTGTAAATGATGTAGTAACAGGTAGTACTGCCTCCCTGTCAATTATGTACGTACAAATAGCACTGCCTCCCTGTCTCTCTCTGTAAATAATGTAGGTACAAATAGTACTGCCTCCCTGTCTCTCCCTGTAGATGATGTAGGTACAGACAGTACTGCCTCCCTGTAAATGATGTAGGTACAGATAGTACTGCCTCCCTGTCTATTTTTATAAATTATGTAGGTACAGATAGTACTGCCTCCCTGTCTATTTATATAAATGATGTAGGTACAGATAGTACTGCCTCCCCGTCTCTCCCTGTAAATGATGTAGGTACAGGTAGTACTGCCTCCCTGTCTATTTATATACATGATGTAGGTACAGATAGTACTGCCTCCCCGTATCTCCCTGTAAATGATGTAGGTACAGATAGTACTGCCTCCCTGTCTCTTCCTGTAAATGATGTAGGTACAGATAGGGAGGCCTCCCTGTCTCTTCCTGTAAATGATGTAGGTACAGACAGTACTGCCTCCCTGTAAATGATGTAGGTACAGATAGTACTGCCTCCCTGTCTATTTATATAAATTATGTAGATACAGGTAGTACTGCCTCCTGGTCTATTTATATAAATGATGTAGGTACAGGTAGTACTGCCTCCCCGTCTCTCCCTGTAAATGATGTAGGTACAGGTAGTACTGCCTCCCTGTCTATTTATATACATGATTTAGGTACAGATAGTACTGCCTCCCTGTCTCTTCCTGTAAATGATGTAGGTACAGATAGGGAGGCCTCCCTGTCTCTTCCTGTAAATGATGTAGGTACAGATAGGGAGGCCTCCCTGTCTCTTCCTGTAAATGATGTAGGTACAGATAGGGAGGCCTCCCTGTCTCTTCCTGTAAATGATGTAGGTACAGGAAGTACTGCCTCCCTGTCTCTTCCTGTAAATGATGTAGGTACAGATAGTACTGCCTCCCTGTCTCTTCCTGTAAATGATGTAGGTACAGATAGTACTGCCTCCCTGTCTCTTCCTGTAAATGATGTAGGTACAGATAGTACTGCCTCCTCATCTCTCTCTGTACATTATGTAGGTACAGATAGTACTGCCTCCTCATCTCTCTCTGTACATTATGTAGGTACAGGTAGTACTGCCTCCCTGTCTCTTCCTGTAAATGATGTAGGTACAGATAGTACTGCCTCCCTGTCTATTTATATACATGATGTAGGTACAGATAGTACTGCCTCCCTGTCTCTCCCTGTAAATGATGTAGGTACAGATAGTACTGCCTCCCTGTCTCTCCCTGTAAATGATGTAGGTACAGATAATACTGCCTCCCTGTCTCTTCCTGTAAATGATGTAGGTACAGATAGTACTGCCTCCCTGTCTCTTCCTGTAAATGATGTAGGTACAGATAGTACTGCCTCCTCATCTCTCTCTGTACATTATGTAGGTACAGATAGTACTGCCTCCTCATCTCTCTCTGTACATTATGTAGGTACAGGTACTACTGCCTCCCTGTCTCTTCCTGTAAATGATGTAGGTACAGATAGTACTGCCTCCCTGTCTATTTATATACATGATGTAGGTACAGATAGTACTGCCTCCCTGTCTCTCCCTGTAAATGATGTAGGTACAGATAATACTGCCTCCCTGTCTCTTCCTGTAAATGATGTAGGTACAGATAGTACTGCCTCCCTGTCTCTCCCTGTAAATGATGTAGGTACAGATAATACTGCCTCCCTGTCTCTTCCTGTAAATGATGTAGGTACAGATAGTACTGCCTCCCTGTCTCTCCCTGTAAATGATGTAGGTACAGATAGTACTGCCTCCCTGTCTCCTCCTGTAGATGATGTAGGTACAGATAGTACTGCCTCCCTGTCTCTCCCTGTAAATGATGTAGGTACAGATAGTACTGCCTCCCTGTAAATGATGTAGGTACAGATAGTACTGCCTCACTGTCTGTCCCTATAAATGATGTAGGTACAGATAGTACTGCCTCCCTGTCTCTCCCTGTAAATGATGTAGGTACAGATAGTACTGCCTCCCTGTCTCTTCCTGTAAATGATGTAGGTACAGATAGTACTGCCTCCTCATCTCTCTCTGTACATTATGTAGGTACAGGTAGTACTGCCTCCTCATCTCTCTCTGTACATTATGTAGGTACAGGTAGTACTGCCCCCCGTCTGTCACTGCCGAGAGCTGGTGGGACCAGGTGAACCCGATCGTCACGTCTCTGTTTAACGCCCTTATTTTCCATAAACAACTAGAGAATCGATTCCCCCCCATTAGCGGCAGCCGCTACGAGAGCTGATGTTTTATGGTAACAGCAATATAAACTTTTAACCTCATTTTCACTCGCGCCGGTCGATGGCAAAACTGCAGAATCCATGATTACGCTGTAAAAAAACGGGAGATAGGAGATGAAAATGAAAGAGCGTCCCCAGATAAACCAAAGTAACGGCGGGGAGATGACCAGAACAAACCACGGGCGCCATTGTCATCTGCATTCTGGGACATTGTTCGAAAATGGGTGTGGTCAAAAAGTGCGCCATATTATTCACACGTGCCAATTCAATATTAAGGAGGCAGAAGGAAAATAAATGTGGGGCCGCGAGATGCAGTTATTGTGCCATGTGCCCTAGTCAGTGACGTTTGCCACGTCCTGCGCAATTTCTGTGATACCATTGAATAACCTGTTTAGGCGGCCGTATTCACGTGGTTTTTTTTTTGTACTTTTTTTTTTTTTTTTTTAAGTGTCTACGACAGGAATGGCCAACCTGCGGCTCTCCAGCTGTTGTAAAACTACAACTCCCATCATGCCCTGCTGTAGGCAGTGTGGGCATGCTGGGAGTTGTAGTTTTGCAACAGCTGGAGAGCCGCAGATTGGCCATCCCTGGACTCCACGATATAAAAGGAAAGCAACCTTGCGAATCTCTGTCCGTTTTGTGCCTGTAACTCCTATGTGTCTCCATGGTTACTACCACACAGCTGCGCCATCTGACTACACACTGGTAGTCTGTTACTACGGAGACGCTCTGTTAAGGAGCTGTATACATAATTAAGACAATGGCCAGAGTTGCTTTATATTTAAGTGCATTACTATACAAAAAAGAGAACCCTCCTATAAAGCCCCAGTTCTAAAATGAGGCGGGCGACAGTAGTCCGATATCGGGCAGGTGACTGACAGACGCTTAGAAAAGGTTATCGCCGCCTCCGAGTAATTGAACGTGCTGCAAAAATTCAGATTAAGACGCGCCCGTCACCTAATCGCGGAGAGAGAGGCCGTTATAGGCGTGAAATTTCTCAACTTGAAAGGTCACCAAGGCTCCAGCGTCCCATTCATTCTCCGTTACTGTGTGCCAGCGCGGTCCTGATCGATTCCCCCCTCCCCCACACACCTGATCTGTAGAATAACAGCAGCGGGAGACGTGTCCACCTGGTTCCAATACAGCGCACACAACGCGGCGGTGGCGGCCAAGACATGACATATGGCGGTTCAGTGTGAATTATGTGATAGATGAGGTTTCCGGAGACGACGGGGAGAGGGGTGGAAGGAGTCGGCTCAGGACATGGCGGGGGATTGGGGTATGGGTTCTGTTTATGGGACCAGGAGCCCCTAGAAATGCAGCACTATCTGGAAGGCTGAGCTTATCAAGGGCTCATTTAGACGGCCGTATGCTGTCCGCAAAAATGCGGATCCGTTTTTTTGCAGACAGTTCAGCATGTCCGCAAAAAAACGGATTGCATGCCGTTTTTTGCTGATCCATAGACTTCAATAGGGCCATGATTTTCACTGACAAGTATAGGACGCGTTTCATTTTTTTGCTGAGCCGTGCAATGGAAGAAAAGGGCCCCATAGAAATGAATGGTACAGCATCTATTCCGGAAAAAAACTGATTCGCATTTTTGTGGACAGCATACGGCCATCTGAATGAGCCCCGACTCAGGAATAAAATTCCAAGGCTACAGTAAAGACTGAAACCTGTAAGGTGGCACGTATAAGTAGGAGAGGGTGAATGTATATGGACGGTGACAGCGCCCCCTGGCTGCCTCCCGCCTGCAGCTCTGCCTGAAATCCACAGCAAGCAATCACAGAAGAGCCCCCTTCTCTTTCCTACCAATAAGAGGGGCGGGGGTCCTGTACGTTACAGCGGCCTGAACGCACCGCTGCCAATTATTACCACTCCGCAAGAATTTTCATCTGAATTCCTAGGATAACGTCACTTGGAGCGGAGCCAGGAGCGAGACGTCACCATCAGGGGTTAACGCCAACGTGCAAAGATGAGGCCGGGGGAAAAGCATCATTTAAAAGTTCTGAAATCTTCCAATGAGTAAGATCTCCGCTTGATGTCAGTGAACATAAAGATTCATGTCTGCACCCAGTGGCTGAACACCCGTCCTTGTACAATACTGCTCACATCTGAGGGTTTGTTACAGTTGTATCCAGTCCTCTGCGAGGGAAAAACATCTCTCTGCTGGATCATCCTACTTTGTTACAATGTGTCAGTCTGGAGTCCAGTGAGGATTGTCTACACTGGACACAACTGTAACAAATCGTCAGCTGTGAATACTACTCTCTAGGGCAGGCATGGCCAAGCTGAGGCTCTCCAGCTGTTGCAAAACTACAACTCCCATCATGCCTGGACAGTCTACAGCTATCAGCCTGCAGCAGGGCATGGTGGGAGTTGTAGTTTTACAACAGCTGGAGAGCCACAGGTTGGCCATGCCTGCCCTAGGGTATGCTGCCACTTTATGACAGGTAAGGGTCTGACCTCTGGGACCCCCACCGATCCTGACAATGAAGGGGCCACAGATTTTCTCAGCTCCCATTCACTGACAGCAAGCAGATTTTGCAAAGCATTAGGAATTGGGACACCAGGTCTCATGAAGAAGACCCCGTCAACGCTCTCTATTAGGAATATGGATGTCATGGGGAGGGGTCTCTGCCCCTCAGGACCCCCCCAACCCCGAAGAAGTCAGAACAGGAGTCGGACCCAAGCCAACTATGTCAGGTCAGCAACCTCCAGCACTCCAACAGTTGTTAAACTACAACTCCCAGCATGCTGCATTCACTTTTATTTGTAGTTTCAAGAACAGCCAAGCAGGTGTGCATGCTGGGAGTGGCGGAGGTTGCTACCCCTGATGGGGGGCACTGCCGGACTTGCTTAACCCATTCAATCCTTTGGTTCCCCATGGGATAAGCGGCGCCTATATTGCTATGCTGCTCATATATATTGGAGGGGGGGTCTTTGTGTCTTGGCCTCCCTGTCACACCCGCGTCACATCGGGTTTTCGGCGATCACCCAGAGATTCTGGAGGCGTTCACGCATTTCGAGGAGAGCTGCCCTTTAAAAGTCACTGCAGAGATAAAACCCAATCAAATTTATAAATTTTGCGTGGCGCCTCTGCCGCTCCCCTGTGGCTGCGAACGTGGCACCGAATTAAAAACCCTCGGGTGCAATTCAATCTCCGCTGCAGGCGGGCGCCCCGCTCGGGTGCCTGCGCAGTTCAGGCGAGGGGAACCTTGCGGCCCGGCTTGGGATGAGGCAGCGTTCTGGTATTTGGGATGCAGGACGATGAGGTCACCCCTCTCCGAATGTTTGGGGGGGAGGAGGGGGATGCGGATGGTCTTCTGGAATGTCTAACTCATTCCATGACCGGCCCGGCAGATGTAGCCTGCAGTCTGACACCGTTAACCCCTCGCGCTCCGCCCTGTGTCACATACTGCCTCCCGTTCTCTTCACACGGCGGCGCCGGTTTAGCGGTGATGCAATGCAATGATCGGGTGTCGCCGTGTGCACCCCATTATATATCCAGTAGTTAAAGGATTACAGGCGATATACTAGGAGAGGATGGAATGGCGTCTGGCGGACACCCGCAGGCACCCAGAGCGCTCCAGCTGTGCAGAAGTACCGGTAAATCAGTGAATAGCGCGGCCAGGAACAAGGTAATTCGCACTTTCCGTGCTCACGTGTAATGGCTGGCACTGGAAGGAAGACAAGGGGGGTTCGCCGGCTGAATGGCGAGATTATCCGATGTGCACCTAATGACAATGGCAGGATCAGATCCCGACAACCACGCAAAGCGGTAAAGACAAAGGCGAAAGATTTCCCGGATGAGCGACAGTTCCAGTAGATAACGATCTGCGGACGCGTCTCTGGGCAAATCTCACTGCGGGTTTATAAAGATAAGGGTGTCACTCCACCGAATCCCTGCAGAACCAGGCAAGTGTGCCCGTCAGGGCTCTGGGAAAGCTGGGCGAGAGCCCGTCAGAGCTCCCCCTGCAGTGTCACTCAGCTTTCCCCAATATCCCTAATATCAAATCTGCCCGTCCGTCCGCTCCTACAGTCCACCATAAGTAGGCAATGTCCATTCAGAACCCCAGGAAAGATGTGTGCCAGGCAGATGTAGTTCCATGTACCCAGATGAGTGCAGATCAGTCGTACGTGTTTCTGGGAAAGCTGGGTGAAGACACACGGCTGCCATTAGAGCTCCATGATGGACTCCACTCCTATACCCCTGCAGAACTGGGCACATCTGCCAATCAGGAGCCTCAGAAAGCTGGGTGACAATAAACATGGCTGCCATTGGAGCACCCATGATATGGTGAAGCACCCCGCTCCTGTACCTGGTTAAGTGGGCACATCTGCCAAATCAGGAGCCTCAGAAAGCTGGGTGACAAACATGGCTGCCATTAGAGCACCCATGATATGGTGAAGCACCCCGCTCCTGTACCTGGTTAAGTGGGCACATCCGCCAATCAGGAGCCTCAGAAAGCTGGGTGACAATAAACATGGCTGCCATTGGAGCACCTATGATATGGTGAAGCACCCGGCTCCTGTACCTGGTTAAGTGGGCACATCTGCCATTCAGGAGTCTAGGAAAGCTGGGCGACAACATATACGGCTGCCATTCAGGTGTAAGGGAAAGCTGGATGCCAACTCATGCTTCTTGCCACCCAGCTTTTCCTGGCACATGTAATGGTGGATGCAGTGTCGCCGTCTCCATCCGCAGCGGTAATGGAGGCGAACGCGAGCGCGGCGTCTCCGTGTACTCACTAAGGAATGGGCCGAGGAGCCTAGTAATTGAGGGAGAAGGGCGCAGAGCGGAGCTCGGCACAGCGAGCGGGTTTATCTGCGTCACGCGCCATTAATAACCAGGCTGTCGCACTACACAGGGTAATCGCCCATGCCGGCCGCAGCCTCCGCCGGATCGGGGTTTTATCGCTATTTGTTTCACGTCTCTGGATAAGAAATCTGCACTGAGTGCAAAGGCTCCTGGGAAGCGGATTACTGGAGAGAAGATGATTGACTCTTCAGAACGCGGCGGTGCGGGGGGTCAATGTGTCTGCCCCGCGGCCGGCAATGCTCCACACATGCTGCACATAACTATCTGAGGTCTTCTACTCCAGTCGCAGCCAGAGCTGCAGTTACAATGCCGCTGGCCTCCTGGAGCCTCACATTCATCTAGGTCCATCCTCTGCTGCGTTGCGGGAGATGCGGCGCACATCCCAGGCTCCATTACGTCCTCACCGGGCATATCGGCTGCAGAAATTCAGGGCAGATTCATCCCTAAAAATCTGCAAGGAAAGGTGCGCCAAATTAGTGCAGCTCTAGATGTGACTGGAGCAGCAGATCCGTGCAGCTTTGTGGGCAGGACTAATACAAGCAATGAATGTTGGCATTCACTGACAGCAAGCAGAGACTTTATCCAGGTGAAGTAGAATGCGGAGGTACCTCGGCCGGCCCACAACGCACCGCAGCTGCCTCCCACACATCCCAGGACTCCGTGGCGAGCCGCGGCTGCATCAATCCTTCTTTATGACCCGGTCGGTGACTAATTGAGACGCGGCTACAGTAAAAGATGGCGACGTCTCCGCTAATTCCCGCCGCGCCTCCTGATCTTAATGTGCGCAGCGTCCGCTGTATATCAGCCAGCCGCCAAAAGACTCATCCTACACCGCTTTATTAAAGAGGCCAGGTCTGCCTCTACACTGTGACAAGGATGATGGGAGTGATACAACGTGTGAGACAGATTAGACTGTGAGCTTCTGGCAACAGGGATGATGGGAGTGATACAATGTGTGAGATAAGGAGATGAGATTATAAACTACTGGGGATAAGAATAATGGGAGTTATACAACGTTAGAGATGAAATAGAGAGATTAGATTGTGAGCTCTTGAGGACAGGGATGATGGGAGTGAAGATTAGATTGTATCTCTGGATATAGGGATGATGGAGATGCTATATTTGGTGTGATACGAAGATAAGGTTGTGAGCAGGGATGATGGGAGTGATACAATGTAACAGATGATCAGACTGTGAGCTCCTTGGTGCAGGGTGATGGGAGTGATACAATGTAACAGAGGATCAGCTTGTGAGCTCCTTGGTGCAGGGTGATGGGAGTGATACAATGTAACAGATGATCAGATTGTGAGCTCCTTGGTGCAGGGTGATGGGAGCGATACAATGTAACAGATGATCAGATTGAGAGCTCCTTGGTGCAGGGTGATGGGAGTGATACAATGTAACAGAGGATCAGATTGTAAGCTCCTTGGTGCAGGGTGATGGGAGAGATACAATGTAACAGATGATCAGATTGTGAGCTCCTTGGTGCAGGGTGATGGGAGCGATACAATGTAACAGATGATCAGATTGAGAGCTCCTTGGTGCAGGGTGATGGGAGTGATACAATGTAACAGAGGATCAGATTGTAAGCTCCTTGGTGCAGGGAGAGATACAATGTAACAGATGATCAGATTGTGAGCTCCTTGGTGCAGGGTGATGGGAGCGATACAATGTAACAGATGATCAGATTGAGAGCTCCTTGGTGCAGGGTGATGGGAGTGATACAATGTAACAGAGGATCAGATTGTGAGCTCCTTGGTGCAGGGTGATGGGAGCGATACAATGTAACAGAGGATTAGATTGTGAGCTCCTTGGTGAAGGATGATGGGAGTGATACAACGTAAGAGGATCAGATTGTGAGCTCCTTGGTGCAGGATGATGGGAGTGCCGCCACCCGTCTGTCCTCTGCTCCATGACACCATACATCGGTGGGTATCACCAGAAACCCCCCCCCCCCCCCCCCCCCCCCCCCGCTCCGATACAGTCTGGTCTCGGGGTATTTAGTGGGCGACTACTTTGCAAATAAATTCAGTAATGTTCCTTTAATCTGGCATTAAAGGGGGGGGGGGAGGGGGAGATGTCAGATGACGGCATATTCTGGACTATCAGCCTGTGATATATAATGCGTCAAAGAATTGGCCCTGGTAAAATGGGTACAGTGTCCTATAAGGGGGGAAGAGGATGATGAGCAGATCCTCCGCACCAGTCATAACACAGTGTGTCAGATTTGGCGGAGTGTCCCTTTAAGGAGAGGATGAGGCTGCCCTCTTTATATTGCCTCTTCTCTAGTCACTTTAATTTACTATTTCTCGTACAAGAAAACATAAATACGCGGCGTTTCCGTTAATGGACGCCTGAACGCTCACCGGGGGGCTCTAAAATTAGCCACATAAACTGTAAGTGGTGGCGGAGCCCGGCCGATCCCGGGAACATCGCGGATAATAAATGAAATGGCTGCTGCTCATTCTTATTTAATACCGGACACGATGCAGCCGGCGGAGCTCCTAATCCATTCTTCAGCTTCATTTAAGAGGAGCGCTCGCAGCGCCATTAATGCAAATCATAAACGTGCAGCCGGCGGTAATGAGGGAGACGCCATATTTACTGCGGCCTGGAAGCAGCGCGGCAACAGCGGGATGAGCGCATCATTGTATCAGCGACATGAAGGCTCACAGAGGTCAAATCCCAGTAATAACCCCCCCGTCATCACACCGACCGCAGCCAGAAATGTATGTGCACAGTGACTGCACCAGCAGAATAGTGAGTGCAGCTCTGGAGTATAATACAGGATGTAACTGAGGATCAGTACAGGATAAGTAATGTATGTACACAGTGACTGCACCAGCAGAATAGTGAGTGCAGCTCTGGAGTATAATACAGGATGTAACTCAGGATCAGTACAGGATAAGTAATGTATGTACACAGTGACTGCACCAGCAGAATAGTGAGTGCAGCTCTGGAGTATAATACAGGATGTAACTCAGGATCAGTGCAGGATAAGTAATGTATGTACACAGTGACCGCACCGGCAGAATAGTGAGTGCAGCTCTGGAGTATAATACAGGATGTAACTCAGGATCAGTACAGGATAAGTAATGTATGTACACAGTGACTGCACCAGCAGAATAGTGAGTGCAGCTCTGGAGTATAATGCAGGATGTAACTCAGGATCAGTACAGGATAAGTAATGTATGTACACAGTGACTGCACCAGCAGAATAGTGAGTGCAGCTCTGGAGTATAATACAGGATGTAACTCAGGATCAGTACAGGATAAGTAATGTATGTACACAGTGACTGCACCGGCAGAATAGTGAGTGCAGCTCTGGAGTATAATACAGGATGTAACTCAGGATCAGTACAGGATAAGTAATGTATGTACACAGTGACTGCACCAGCAGAATAGTGAGTGCAGCTCTGGAGTATAATACAGGATGTAACTCAGGATCAGTACAGGATAAGTAATGTATGTACACAGTGACTGCACCAGCAGAATAGTGAGTGCAGCTCTGGAGTATAATACAGGATGTAACTCAGGATCAGTACAGGATAAGTAATGTATGTACACAGTGACCGCACCGGCAGAATAGTGAGTGCAGCTCTGGAGTATAATACAGGATGTAACTCAGGATCAGTACAGGATAAGTAATGTATGTACACAGTGACTGCACCAGCAGAATAGTGAGTGCAGCTCTGGAGTATAATGCAGGATGTAACTCAGGATCAGTACAGGATAAGTAATGTATGCACACAGTGACTGCACCGGCAGAATAGTGAGTGCAGCTCTGGAGTATAATACAGGATGTAACTCAGGATCAGTACAGGATAAGTAATGTATGTACACAGTGACTGCACCAGCAGAATAGTGAGTGCAGCTCTGGAGTATAATACAGGATGTAACTCAGGATCAGTACAGGATAAGTAATGTATGTACACAGTGACTGCACCAGCAGAATAGTGAGCGCAGCTCTGGAGTATAATACAGGATGTAACTCAGGATCAGTACAGGATAAGTAATGTACACAGTGACTGCACCAGCAGAATAGTGAGTGCAGCTCTGGAGTATAATACAGGATGTAACTGAGGATCAGTACAGGATAAGTAATGTATGTACACAGTGACTGCAGCAGCAGAATAGTGAGTGCAGCTCTGCAGTATAATACAGGATGTAACTCAGGATCAGTACAGGATAAGTAATGTATGTACACAGTGACTGCACCAGCAGAATAGTGAGTGCAGCTCTGGAGTATTATACAGGATGTAACTCAGGATCAGTACAGGATCAGTAATGTATGTACACAGTGACTGCACCAGCAGAATAGTGAGTGCAGCTCTGGAGTGTAATACAGGATGTAACTCAGGATCAGTACAGGATAAGTAATGTATGTACACAGTGACTCCACCAGCAGAATAGTGAGTGCAGCTCTGGAGTATTATACAGGATGTAACTCAGGATCAGTACAGGATAAGTAATGTATGTACACAGTGACTGCACCAGCAGAATAGTGAGTGCAGCTCTGGAGTATAATGCAGGATGTAACTCAGGATCAGTACAGGATAAGTAATGTATGTACACAGTGACTGCACCAGCAGAATAGTGAGTGCAGCTCTGGGGTATAATACAGGATGTAACTCAGGATCAGTACAGGATAAGTAATGTATGTACACAGTGACTGCACCAGCAGAATAGTGAGTGCAGCTCTGGAGTATAATACAGGATGTAACTCAGGATCAGTACAGGATAAGTAATGTATGTACACAGTGACTGCACCAGCAGAATAGTGAGTGCAGCTCTGGAGTATAATACAGGATGTTACTCAGGATCAGTACAGGATAAGTAATGTATGTACACAGTGACTGCACCAGCAGAATAGTGAGTGCAGCTCTGGAGTATAATACAGGATGTAACTCAGGATCAGTACAGGATAAGTAATGTATGTACACAGTGACTGCACCAGCAGAATAGTGAGTGCAGCTCTGGAGTATAATGCAGGATGTAACTCTGGATCAGTACAGGAGAAGTAATGTATGTAAGCAGCGACTGCACCAACAGAATAGTGAGTGCAGCTCTGGAGTATAACACAGGATGTAACTCAGGACCAGTACAGGATAAGTAATGTATGTACACAGTGACTGCACCAGCAGAATAGTGAGCGCAGCTCTGGAGTATAATACAGGATGTAACTCAGGATCAGTACAGGATAAGTAATGTATGTACACAGTGTCTGCACCAGCAGAATAGTGAGTGCAGCTCTGGAGTATAATACAGGATGTAACTCAGGATCAGTACAGGATAAGTAATGTATGTACACAGTGACTGCACCAGCAGAATAGTGAGTGCAGCTCTGGAGTATAATACAGGATGTTACTCAGGATCAGTACAGGATAAGTAATGTATGTACACAGTGACTGCACCAGCAGAATAGTGAGTGCAGCTCTGGAGTATAATACAGGATGTAACTCAGGATCAGTACAGGATAAGTAATGTATGTACACAGTGACTGCACCAGCAGAATAGTGAGTGCAGCTCTGGAGTATAATGCAGGATGTAACTCTGGATCAGTACAGGATAAGTAATGTATGTACACAGTGACTGCACCAACAGAATAGTGAGTGCAGCTCTGGAGTATAATACAGGATGTAACTCAGGACCAGTACAGGATAAGTAATGTATGTACACAGTGACTGCACCAGCAGAATAGTGAGCGCAGCTCTGGAGTATAATACAGGATGTAACTCAGGATCAGTACAGGATAAGTAATGTATGTACACAGTGACTGCACCAGCAGAATAGTGAGCGCAGCTCTGGAGTATAATACAGGATGTAACTCAGGATCAGTACAGAATAAGTAATGTATGTACACAGTGACTGCACCAGCAGAATAGTGAGTGCAGCTGTGGAGTATAATACAGGATGTAACTCAGGATCAGTACAGGATAAGTAATGTATGTACACAGTGACTGCACCAGCAGAATAGTGAGTGCAGCTCTGGAGTATAATACAGGATGTAACTCAGGATCAGTACAGGATAAGTAATGTATGTACACAGTGACTGCACCAGCAGAATAGCGAGTGCAGCTCTGCAGTATAATACAGGATGTAACTCAGGATCAGTACAGGATAAGTAATGTATGTACACAGTGACTGCACCAGCAGAATAGTGAGTGCAGCTCTGGAGTATAATACAGGATGTAACTCAGGATCAGTACAGGATAAGTAATGTATGTACACAGTGACTGCACCAGCAGAATAGTGAGTGCAGCTCTGGAGTATAATACAGGATGTAACTCAGGAGCAGTACAGGATAAGTAATGTATGTACACAGTGACTGCACCAGCAGAATAGTGAGTGCAGCTCTGCAGTATAATACAGGATGTAACTCAGGATCAGTACAGGATAAGTAATGTATGTACACAGTGACTGCACCAGCAGAATAGTGAGTGCAGCTCTGGAGTATAATACAGGATGTAACTCAGGATCAGTACAGGATAAGTAATGTATGTACACAGTGACTGCACCAGCAGAATAGTGAGTGCAGCTCTGCAGTATAATACAGGATGTAACTCAGGATCAGTACAGGATAAGTAATGTATGTACACAGTGACTGCACCAGCAGAATAGTGAGTGCAGCTCTGGAGTATAATACAGGATGTAACTCAGGAGCAGTACAGGATAAGTAATGTATGTACACAGTGACTGCACCAGCAGAATAGTGAGTGCAGCTCTGGAGTATAATACAGGATGTAATGCAGGATCAGTACAGGATAAGTAATGTATGTACACAGTGACTGCACCAGCAGAATAGTGAGTGCAGCTCTGGAGTATAATACAGGATGTAACTCAGGATCAGTACAGGATAAGTAATGTACACAGTGACTGCACCAGCAGAATAGTGAGTGCAGCTCTGCAGTATAATACAGGATGTAACTCAGGATCAGTACAGGATAAGTAATGTATGTACACAGTGACTGCACCAGCAGAATAGTGAGTGCAGCTCTGGAGTATAATACAGGATGTAACTCAGGAGCAGTACAGGATAAGTAATGTATGTACACAGTGACTGCACCAGCAGAATAGTGAGTGCAGCTCTGGAGTATAATACAGGATGTAACTCAGGAGCAGTACAGGATAAGTAATGTATGTACACAGTGACTGCACCAGCAGAATAGTGAGTGCAGCTCTGGAGTATAATACAGGATGTAATGCAGGATAAGTAATGTATGTACACAGTGACTGCACCAGCAGAATAGTGAGTGCAGCTCTGGAGTATAATACAGGATGTAATCAGTACAGGAAACAGGATCACTAAACATCTCTACGGTGGCTCAGTGGTTAGTGGTGGCTCAGTGGTTAGCACTGGTGTCTTGTAGCACTGGTGTCTTTGGTTCGAATCCGACCAAGGACCACATCTGCATGGAGTCTGTATGTTCTCCTCATGTTTGTGTGGTTTTCCTCCTGGTTCTCCAGTTTCTTCCCACAATCCAAAGACAGACTGATAGGGACCTTAGATTGTGAGCCCCATTGGGGACAGTGTGATGCCAATGTCTGTAAAGCGCGGCAGAATAGAACAGCGCTATATAAGTGCGATTGATATCAGCCGCCCCTCCTACGGCTACTTCTCTATTTAAAGACCCTGAAGGTCAAGTAGTAGGAGAACCTGCTGGAGAGAACTCCGCGTCGCTGACAGCCGGGCCTCTATTAGCGCTCTCGCCGCGCCGTCTGACTGCGCACTTCACACATTTAATAGTTCAAACCAATGACAATAAGTAGATTTTCTATTTGGAGAGCGCTATCTGCGGGGTCAGGAGCTGGTGCCGGGGGAGCGGGCGGTAAACAAATCAATTTCTATGTAGACAGAATGGGGAGCTAATGTGCGCGGCAGGGCTCCCCGAGGCGTTTAATTTACTCTGACAACAGCAATGAGATTCTTGGTGTAATAGCATTACACAGCTAATCTATTCAGACGCTTCACCAAGACGGCAAGATCTGCAGAGACAATCGAGTTACTGGAGGGGGAAGCGGCGAGAAACCAGAAGGACACGGAGGTGCCGCCGCCAGGTAAGGAGGGATCAAACCAATCCCAATCCAGCCCCCGGTCATGCCACCTGCTGCCAGCCTGCTGAAGGGTGAGCTGCACAACTAGCAAAAAGTCTGAACTGTTCTCCAATTGTCTGGCTGCAGCCTTCAGTGTAAAGAAAGGCGGTTTGTCTTCTCTGGATGACAGGAGCGGGTTAATTCTTGGGGCGAGTTCACACACGTCAGAAGTGCAGATTTGCGGCAGAAATCTGGGTGCAGTTGGATCAGCCTCGACCACATTTTTCCGTGCAGCCAGATTGTTTTTAATTTTTCTGGACGGAGTTACGAAAAAATCCAAACTGTATGCGCTGGAGGCAGAGCGAAGCGCCGAAGTGAAGGGCTCTTTAAAAAGTCGTATATCGTGCAGCCGCGTCCCCCCCTTCCCCCACACAGAGTCCAGAAGGATGGAGAAGAATAACTTCAGGATCTCCGTTTCCCACTTAAATTTAATTGCAGCAGAGCGGGCCGGGTGCGGGAGGGCAGCGGCGGCGACGGGCAGCGCTCCGCCAGAACAATGCCTTACAGATGTCTTTGTAAGTCAGGCAGCGATATGGAAGTCATTGCGCCTGAACTATCCTCCACCGGATCTTCATTTTCTCCATCAGTACTATTTATAACGAGGCTCGCGCAGGAAGTGGCGCTGCGCAGCGTTTCATCCAGGTGACGGAAACGCACACGGCGATGGCAAGTCAGCTTGGGGGCAAAATGGAGAGAGGCAGCCCCCTTCTTGGTGGTGGTCCGAGCCCATCGACATGAGCCTAATCAATTCACAAGACTGGGCTGTGGTTCTAAACCTTGTCAGATAAAAAGGGGTTAATTCTACTTAGTTCTCATCATTTTAAGATCTCTGCTTGCTTTTGAGTAGAATCATTGGTCTTTAGATCCAGAGGCTGAAAACCCATTTTATACTTCTCACAGCTGGGAGTTTGATACACTGTATCAGTCTGGAGTCCAGAGGATTGTCTAGACTGGATACAACTGTAATGAAGCTTCAGCTGTAGGGACAGTAGAAAACCGCTGTGCGCTGGCTTTTTTGAAGGCCCTCACACCTTTTTTTGGAACCATTGCAGTCTATGGGGATATCCATGAGCCAGTGAACAGCTGCTGCCAAAAAATAAGACACGTCCTACTGGAGAGCGCCCATCTAACGTCCATCTAGCCGGTCATCTAACTGTCCATCTAACTGTCCATCTAACTGTCCATCTAACTGTCCATCTAACTGTCCATCTAACTGTCCATCTAACTGTCCATCTAACTGTCCATCTAACTGTCCATCTAACTGTCCATCTAACTGTCCATCTAACTGTCCATCTAACTGTCCATCTAACTGTCCATCTAACTGTCCATCTAACTGTCCATCTAACTGTCCATCTAACTGCCCATCTAACTGTCCATCTAACGTCCATCTAACGTCCATCTAACGTCCATCTAACTGTCCATCTAACTGTCCATCTAACTGTCCATCTAACTGTCCATCTAACTGTCCATCTAACTGTCCATCTAACTGTCCATCTAACTGTCCATCTAACGCCCATCTAACGTCCATCTAACGTCCATCTAACGTCCATCTAACGCTCATCTAACCGCCCATCTAACCGGTCATCTATGGTCCATCTAACGTCCATCTAACGCCCATCTAACGTCCATCTAGCCGGTCATCTAACGTCCATCTAACTGCCCATCTAACGCCCATCTAACGCCCATCTAACGCCCATCTAACGCCCATCTAACTGCCCATCTAACCGGTCATCTATGGTCCATCTAACCGGTCATCGGCGCACCATGGCCCATCTACCACTTACACTCGCTCCGTTCTCGTTTCTGAAGAGGTGACATCCGAATCAAGAAAGGAGTGACTGCCTCTGCAAGTGGATGAGGAGGAGCTGGGGGCCACTATGGGGGACATTATTACTGCCGGGGGCCACTATGGGGGACATTATTACTGCTAGGGGCCACTATGGGGGACATTATTACTGCCGGGGGGCACTATGGGGGACATTATTACTGCCGGGGGGCACTATGGGGGACATTATTACTGCCAGGGGCCACTATGGGGGACATTATTACTGCCGGGGGCCACTATGGGGGGCATTTTCACTGCCGGGGGCCACTATGGGGGGCATTATAACTGATTGCGACCAGTGGGTAACACCTTTTGTTTTGACTGGAAAAATTTAGCTTTTCTTCCTGTCAAAAATGAGAGACGATATACTGTATTAAAGGGGGGATCCGATGTCAGAAGTGTGGGACTCCATCACCCCTGCCCATCAGCTGTTTGAGGAGGCCTCTTCGCAGCTCGCCGAGTACAGCGCCATCCATTGTATAGTGGCTGTGCTAGGTACTGCAGCTCAGGCCCATTCACTGGAAGGCCATGTGAGCGATGCACGTGACACCACTGGTCTAGGAAGAGACCGCCGAGCTCACTGAAGCCACTAGGCCATGTGAGCGATGCACGTGACACCACCTGTCTACAAAGAGACCGCTGAGCTCACTGAAGCCACTAGGCCATGTGAGCGATGAACGTGACACCACTGGTCTAGGAAGAGACCGCCGAGCTCACTGAAGCCACTAGGCCATGTGAGCGATGAACGTGACACCACTGGTCTAGGAAGAGACCGCCGAGCTCACTGAAGCCACTAGGCCATGTGAGCGATGCACGTGACACCAATGGTCTAGGAAGAGACCGTCGAGCTCACTGAAGCCACTAGGCCATGTGAGCGATGCACGTGACACCAATGGTCTAGGAAGAGACCGCCGAGCTCACTGAAGCCACTAGGCCATGTGAGCGATGCACGTGACACCACTGGTCTAGGAAGAGACCGCCGAGCTCACTGAAGCCACTAGGCCATGTGAGCGATGCACGTGACACCAATGGTCTAGGAAGAGACCGCCGAGCTCACTGAAGCCACTAGGCCATGTGAGCGATGCACGTGACACCAATGGTCTAGGAAGAGACCGCCGAGCTCACTGAAGCCACTAGGCCATGTGAGCGATGCACGTGACACCACTGGTCTAGGAAGAGACCGCCGAGCTCACTGAAGCCAATAGGCCATGTGAGCGATGCAAGTGACACCACTGGTCTAGGAAGAGACCGCCGAGCTCACTGAAGCCACTAGGCCATGTGAGCGATGCACGTGACACCACTGGTCTAGGAAGAGACCGCCGAGCTCACTGAAGCCACTAGGCCATGTGAGCGATGCACGTGACACCACTGGTCTAGGAAGAGACCGCCGAGCTCACTGAAGCCACGTGGGCGATGCACGTGACACCAATGGTCTAGGAAGAGACCGCCGAGCTCACTGAAGCCACTAGGCCACGTGGGCGATGCACGTGACACCACTGGTCTAGGAAGAGACCGCCGAGCTCACTGAAGCCACTAGGCCATGTGAGCGATGCACGTGACACCAATGGTCTAGGAAGAGACCGCCGAGCTCGCTGAAGCCACTAGGCCATGTGAGCGATGCACGTGACACCACTGGTCTAGGAAGAGACCGCCGAGCTCACTGAAGCCACTAGGCCATGTGAGCGATGCACGTGACACCACTGGTCTAGGAAGAGACCGCCGAGCTCACTGAAGCCACTAGGCCATGTGAGCGATGCACGTGACACCACTGGTCTAGGAAGAGACCGCCGAGCTCACTGAAGCCACTAGGCCATGTGAGCGATGCACGTGACACCACTGGTCTAGGAAGAGACCGCCGAGCTCACTGAAGCCACTAGGCCATGTGAGCGATGCACGTGACACCACTGGTCTAGGAAGAGACCGCCGAGCTCGCTGAAGCGCTGCAGTAATTGGACCCCCACCGCTGATCTGATATTGCTGACTTGTCCTGAGATCTAAGGACAGGACATCAATATAAAAATAATGGACAACCCCAGGTCTGAAGAATGCTCCCATTCCCTGACAGCAAGCAGAGATGGTGACAATGGTGAGGAATTACCTTGGTCATGACCAGCCGCCCGCTCCATGTTCCCCAGCACGCACCCCCCAGACACGACCTGCCGCGTCCACAGCGCCGGACCCCCTCCCCCACCAGCGCCAATTATTGCAGTTGTATCAATACATACAAGTCACCTGAGAAGGATTATTTCACGGATACCGGCCCCCTCCGCGCTGTGTTCTGTCTTTGAATAGGCCTCGAAACGCGTCGGGGCAGTGTGAAGGCTTCGCATCTGACTCGTTACCATAACGAACAGAGGCCTACTTTGGCGGCTTATATCACCTTGGGGATCGGTTAGGCGAGCGGCTTACGTTCGCGGCTCTATGTTTTGTTTTGTTTCTTGGCGCCTTCTAAATTATTTACCGTTTACCGATAAAGCGGCTTTAACCCTCCGCCTCCTGGAGCGCTCTGGAATGCCCAGGTTCTAGGGGAGGCTCGCGGGCCGTGGCGGAGGCTGGGGTTACAGTCCCATCGTTCCCAAGGCTCCGGTAATGTTGATGCGCCTGAAGTCCTCTGTACAGAACCCCTCAGCCAAACCCCTAGAACGGCCGAACAGAAGATGAACAAAAAACGAAGAGGATAAATCGCAATCAATTCTTCTGCGTTTCAATACCTCTGTATTCTCAAGATCTCTGCTTGCTGCCAGTGAATGGAAGCCTGCACAATGGTAATCAAAAAGGACGGGGAACAGAGGAGCCCAAGGACGGAACATGGGAGTTTTGCAGCATATTTACCATTCTACGTTGAGAACACAATTTTTAAGATTTCTGCTTTCTGTCAGTGAATGAGACACTCAGCAGAGAAGAGAATATAACTGTATGCAGTCTAGACAATGCTTTATGAGCTGAACAGCCCTGGCTCCAGACTGATGGCTATTATTTATTCTCATCCCTTCTATATCACTGACATATTCCACAGCGCTGTACAGACATTCTCATCACTTATATATCACTGACATATTCCACAGCGCTGTACAGACATTCTCATCACTATATATCACTGACATATTCCACAGCGATGTACAGACATTCTCATCCCTTCTATATCACTGACATATTCCACAGCGCTGTACAGACACTCACCCCTTATATATCACTGACATATTCCACAGCGCTGTACAGACATTCTCATCCCTTCTATATCACTGACATATTCCACAGCGCTGTACAGACACTCACCACTTATATATCACTGACATATTCCACAGCGCTGTACAGACATTCTCATCACTATATATCACTGACATATTCCACAGCGCTGTACAGACATTCTCACCACTTATATATCACTGACATATTCCACAGCGCTGTACAGACATTCCCATCACTGATATATCACTGACATATTCCACAGCGCTGTACAGACATTCTCATCACTATATATCACTGACATATTCCACAGCGCTGTACAGACATTCTCACCACTTATATATCACTGACATATTCCACAGCGCTGTACAGACATTCTCATCACTTCTATATCACTGACATATTCCACAGCGCTGTACAGACATTCCCATCCCTTATATATCACTGACATATTCCACAGCGCTGTACAGACACTCTCATCACTTATATATCACTGACATATTCCACAGCACTGTACAGACATTCTCATCCCTTCTATATCACTGACATATTCCACAGCGCTGTACAGACATTCTCATTACTTATATATCACTGACATATTCCACAGCGCTGTACAGACATTCTCATCACTTATATATCACTGACATATTCCACAGCGCTGTACAGACATTCCCATCACTTATATATCACTGACATACTCCACAGCACTGTACAGACATTCTCATCCCTTATATATCGCTGACATATTCCACAGCGCTGTACAGACATTCTCATCCCTTCTATATCACTGACATATTCCACAGCGCTGTACAGACATTCCCATCCCTTCTATATCACTGACATATTCCACAGCGCTGTACAGACATTCCCATCCCTTCTATATCACTGACATATTCCAGAGCACTGTACAGACATTCTCATCCCTTCTATATCACTGACATATTCCACAGCGCTGTACAGACATTCTCATCCCTTCTATATCACTGACATATTCCACAGCGCTGTACAGACATTCTCACCACTTATATATCACTGACATATTCCACAGCGCTGTACAGACATTAGCATCACTTATATATCGCTGACATATTCCACAGCGCTGTACAGACATTAGCATCACTTATATATCGCTGACATATTCCGCAGCGCTGTATAGACATTCTCATCACTTATATATCACTGACATATTCCGCAGCGCTGTACAGACATTCTCATCCCTTATATATCACTGACATATTCCATAGCGCTGTACAGACATTCTCACCCCTTATATATCACTGACATATTCCACAGCACTGTACAGACATTCTCATCACTTATATATCACTGACATATTCCACAGCGCTGTACAGACATTCTCATCACTTATATATCACTGACATATTCCACAGCGCTGTACAGACATTCTCATCCCTTATATATCACTGACATATTCCATAGCGCTGTACAGACATTCTCACCCCTTATATATCACTGACATATTCCATAGCGCTGTACAGACATTCTCACCCCTTATATATCACTGACATATTCCACAGCGCTGTACAGACATTCTCACCACTTATATATCACTGAAATATTCCACAGCGCTGTACAGACATTCCCATCACTTATATATCACTGACATATTCCACAGCGCTGTACAGACAGTCTCATCCCTTCTATATCACTGACATATTCCACAGCGCTGTACAGACATTCTCATCCCTTCTATATCACTGACATATTCCACAGCGCTGTACAGACATTCTCATCACTTATATATCACTGACATATTCCACAGCGCTGTACAGACATTCTCATCACTTATATATCACTGACATATTCCACAGCGCTATACAGACATTCTCATCCCTTCTATATCACTGACATATTCCACAGCGCTGTACAGACATTCCCATCCCTTCTATATCACTGACATATTCCCCAGCGCTGTACAGACATTCTCACCACTTATATATCACTGACATATTCCACAGCGCTGTACAGACATTAGCATCACTTATATATCACTGACATATTCCACAGCGCTGTACAGACATTCTCATCCCTTCTATATCACTGACATATTCCACAGCGCTGTACAGACATTAGCATCACCTATATATCGCTGACATATTCCACAGCGCTGTACAGATATTCCCATCCCTTATATATCACTGACATATTCCACAGCGCTGTACAGATATTCCCATCCCTTCTATATCACTGACATATTCCACAGCGCTGTACAGACATTCTCATCCCTTCTATATCACTGACATATTCCACAGCGCTGTACAGACATTCTCATTACTTATATATCACTGACATATTCCACAGCGCTGTACAGACATTCTCATCCCTTCTATATCACTGACATATTCCGCAGCGCTGTACAGACATTCTCACCACTTATATATCACTGACATATTCCACAGCGCTGTACAGACATTAGCATCACCTATATATCACTGACATATTCCACAGCGCTGTACAGACATTCTCATCACTTATATATCGCTGACATATTCCACAGCGCTGTACAGACATTCTCATCCCTTCTATATCACTGACATATTCCACAGCGCTGTACAGACATTCTCATCCCTTCTCATCACCCACTGTTTCTCAGAAAGTTTCGGCTGCGTCGCTGCCTCCGGCATTACAGGGATGTATTTCAGAGCTGTGCAGATCTACGCCGGTGGATGCCGGAGATAAAGGATTGAGCGCCCACTACTGGCCACAACGTGCAAAAGCCAAACAGACAATATACAGACATAGGCGGAGTACAGGGTAAGGGAAAACTGCACTGGCCGCCATGTTTCTCCTAGGAATTACATAAAACTCAATTTGGGATTTTTTACAACAGGTTTTCAGCCCAGTGAGGAAAAAAAAAAAGCTGCAGTCAAAACATGACAAGAACCAATCACAGCGAGAAGAACGAGGAGGAGGGTGGAGTAAAAAACCGTCTGCAGGATCAAACACAGGCGTGGTTTGTAGTCTGTAACCATGGAGACACATAGGAGCTGTATACACGAAACAGGAATGACCAGATAGGTGGTCATCATTATCTATAGCCTGGAATCCCCTTTAACCCCTTCAGGACCCTGAGATTTTCCTTTTTTGCGTTTTCGTTTTTTCACTCCCCGCCTTCCGATAGTCCTTTTTTATTTTTCCATTCACATTGCCTTATGAGGGTTTATTTTTTGTGGGACAAGTTGTACTTTCTAATGGCACCATTTACTACCATGTAGTAGGAAGCGGGAAAAAAAAATTCCAAATGGGGTAGAATTGGGATAAAAACTATTCTGATAAAGGTTTTTATTTTGCATTTTTTACACTGTACACTATGCGGTAAAATTGATCCGTTATCTTCATTCTCCAGGTAAAAAATAAATACAAATTATAACCACATTCTGACCCCTATAACTTTTTAGCAGTTATGTGTACGGGGCTGTGTGAGGGCTCATTTTTTGCGAGATGATCTGTTCTTTTCAGCGATACCAATTTGAAGTGTGTGCGACTTTTTGATCACTTTTTCTAAAAAAAAAATTATTGGGTAGTTGAAGTGACCAAAAATGGCACATTGGATGTTTTTGTTTTTTTCCCCTGTTACGCCATTTGATATTACTATTGTTATATTTTAATTGTATGGGCATTTTCGCACAAGGCGATGCCCATGAAAACTATTTTTTTTCACTTTTTTAAGTCATCTTGGGTGACAATAACTGGCAATCATTAGCATGCCCATTGTGTAGCCATCATTGAACACTTCATTTGCAATATACAATGCTGCCACCTACTGGCCTGTATTGGTATATTTCTGAAATAGCCCAAAGCCTCAAGCAGGCTTCGGAGTCTATTTCAGCGATGTAACAGGTTCCCCAATCTCAGTCGGAGAACGCTGTTACCGGAGGGAAAGCGTGCAACTTCCTCCTCCGGACTGCAAAAATGCCGTGGCCACATTTGACCATGGCATCTGAAGGGTAAAATATATGCGATCAGCCTTGTGGCTGATCGCATACATGTGCTGGGTTTCTGCTATTTAAAACTTCATGCAGACGTCAGTGGAACGCGGTCCGTGAGATACCGGACTGGTGTTGCAGGAGCGAACGGCGTCATTGGTTGCTATGATGCCGTGCGCTTTGTGCCGCCGCCGCTGGACAGTAATAAACTCGTATAGATCATACGAGTGTATTACTGTACTGCGGCGGTAGCGACACAAAGCGCACGGCGTCATAGCAACCAATGATGCCGTTCGCTCCTGCAACGCCAGTCCGGTATCTCACAGACTGCGATCCACGGACGTCTGCATGAGGCTTTAAATAGCAGAACCTCGGCGGCTATGACGCCCGCTGCACATTTGAGCGGGCGCCATGTTTAGGGACCGGACTTCAGCCGTACATACACTGCGGATGTCCTTAAGGGGTTAAAGCAATAAAACATCATTGCAAAAGTATACACACCCTCCAATTCAATTTTCAGAACCTAACATACACAACCTGCTTTTCTGCAGTAAAAGGGATTAAATCAGAAGGCATCACACTCAATCTATTCCTACAACTCTGTGTCAGTCTTCACCTCTGTGCCAGCATTCTCTTCATGAAGCAGAAGGCCCAGGCTGAACAGAAATAGGTATATGGGGGTGCAGCCTCATATGGAAAATTGGGGGACAGTTACTAAGCAAAATGCACCATGCCGCCGGGGTCCATGCTGTGCTCCAGGATTTCTTCGTGCGGCCTTCATCCTCCTGACGCGGCGGCTCATCTCCTCCACATCATGACTTCTATAAATTTCTGTGTTTTAGCAAACGTTCCTGACGTGCAGTAAAAATCCGGAGCGGGGCATTCCGCAATAAATGTCGGTGCTGTCTGCAGGCTTGACAAGCTGCGGCTGAAAAATGAGGCATGCAGTGCCCGAAACCCAACTTAATAGGGGCGCCAAATTTATTTCAAGGCTCTGACGCAGGAGTCCTCTGCAGCCCCCCTAAATCAACACATTCCTCTGTGTGTGGGCAAGTCCAGCCGAGCTCGGCACAGACCCCTCACACACATCGCTTGTGTCAGAGCAGACGCCTGCAGTTACACAGGCCAAGACCCCCGTGTGAAGGGGCGAAGACCCCTAATAGCCTCAGATATAAAAGGGGAATCAGTGGCAGCAATGCAGCATTACAGCTCCGGTACTGCCCCGACCAAGTCCATATATGTCTGCTCTACCACCATAATGCGGCATCAACAGAGCACATATACACAGTGTAGCACAAATATACGGCCAAATGTGTCCGTTATACTGCGAATACACAAAACACAGACACCGTCGCCTGCATCCTACATCGCGCTGCAGACCCCCCTGACTTCAATGGGTCCACGATACACAAGACGAAGCAAAGAATAGGACCCACCCTGTTATCAGCCATTTCAGGGGGGAGGACGACTGTAGGACAGGAGAATACAGTCTATTGCCCCCTGTTATCAGCCATGTCAGGGGAGAGGACGACTGTAGGACAGGAGAATACAGTCTATTGCCCCCTGTTATCAGCCATTTCAGGGGAGAGGATGACTGTAGGACAGGAGAATACAGTCTATTGCCCCCTGTTATCAGCCATTTCAGGGGAGAGGATGACTGTAGGACAGGAGAATACAGTCTATTGCCCCCTGTTATCAGCCATTTCAGGGGAGAGGATGACTGTAGGACAGGAGAATACAGTCTATTGCCCCCTGTTATCAGCCATTTCAGGGGGGAGGATGACTGTAGGACAGGAGAATACAGTCTATTGCCCCCTGTTATCAGCCATTTCAGGAGGGAGGATGACTGTAGGACAGGAGAATACAGTCTATTGCTCCCTGTTATCAGCCATTTCAGGGGAGAGGATGACTGTAGGACAGGAGAATACAGTCTATTGCTCCCTGTTATCAGCCATTACAGGGGAGAGGATGACTGTAGGACAGGAGAATACAGTCTATTGCCCCCTGTTATCAGCCATTTCAGGGGAGAGGATGACTGTAGGACAGGAGAATACAGTCTATTGCTCCCTGTTATCAGCCATTTCAGGGGAGAGGATGACTGTAGGACAGGAGAATACAGTCTATTGCCCCCTGTTATCAGCCATTTCAGGGGAGAGGATGACTGTAGGACAGGAGAATACAGTCTATTGCTCCCTGTTATCAGCCATTTCAGGGGAGAGGACGACTGTAGGACAGGAGAATACAGTCTATTGCCCCCTGTTATCAGCCATTTCAGAGGAGAGGACGACTGTAGGACAGGAGAATACAATCTATTGCCCCCTGTTATCTGCCATGTCAGGGGAGAGGACGACTGTAGGACAGGAGAATACAGTCTATTGCCCCCTGTTATCAGCCATTTCAGGGGAGAGGATGACTGTAGGACAGGAGAATACAGTCTATTGCTCCCTGTTATCAGCCATTACAGGGGAGAGGATGACTGTAGGACAGGAGAATACAGTCTATTGCCCCCTGTTATCAGCCATTTCAGGGGAGAGGATGACTGTAGGACAGGAGAATACAGTCTATTGCTCCCTGTTATCAGCCATTTCAGGGGAGAGGATGACTGTAGGACAGGAGAATACAGTCTATTGCCCCCTGTTATCAGCCATTTCAGGGGAGAGGATGACTGTAGGACAGGAGAATACAGTCTATTGCTCCCTGTTATCAGCCATTTCAGGGGAGAGGATGACTGTAGGACAGGAGAATACAGTCTATTGCCTCCTGTTATCAGCCATTTCAGAGGAGAGGATGACTGTAGGACAGGAGAATACAATCTATTGCTCCCTGTTATCAGCCATTTCAGGGGAGAGGATGACTGTAGGACAGGAGAATACAGTCTATTGCCTCCTGTTATCAGCCATTTCAGGGGGGAGGATGACTGTAGGACAGGAGAATACAGTCTATTGCCTCCTGTTATCAGCCATTTCAGGGGGGAGGATGACTGTAGGACAGGAGAATACAGTCTATTGCCCCCTGTTATCAGCCATATCCGATGGGGGATATTTGAGATAAAGCAGTGATCTTCCCTATGAAAATCTCCAGAGACATTACATCACATGTGACTGATATCAGCCGCTCTTCTTATAACGCTCCAGCACAAAAGTTTGGGACTTCATATTAAGACATGTTTTGATATGGAAGGAATTGAGGCTGAACAATATAAGGGAAAACAAATTAACACATTTTTCCGAAGCTTTTATTAACACAGTATTTACAGACCTAGAAATGAGGTAATTGATGACGCCCTTTATAAATTCCGAATGGTACTTAAGGTACTTAAAAAGAAAAAGTGCCAATAACTTGGGGAGGCTTCGGGTGGACTAAAAGAATATAGAGATGGGTATCGAACTGAGAGATTACCTAAGGGGGGGGGGGGGGGATGTTAGAGGGATTATATGTTGAATGTTTAATCTCTGTATGGGATATGACATATGTAAAGATCTAACATGTGATGTAATGGATTTGAAAAAATTGCACAACTTCCAATAAAGATTATATATATATATTAAAAAAAAAAGTTTGGGTTCCTGGCCCTTTAAATTTAGGTAAACTCCTCATCTCTGCTGGAGATCCAGGAACTCCTGTCATCCTCACGAGGTCTTCCTGGAAAGCAGCACATCATCATCATCATCGCTGTTATTATTCACATCTAATTGCAGCTACAAATCACTGGAGGGTTATGTACAAGGAGCCGAGACTACATCTACGCCGCCGTCCCATCCATTATTCCCTATAGTAAAGGAGGCCTCCGCTTTCTAGGAAACGTATGCGCATTGAGCTTCAGGCTGCAGCCTATCAGTCCTGTGGGCCCTTTATGTCCAGGATCCCGGCCGTCTTTCCCCCATTGATCTGGGGTATGAAGGGGGCGCAGCGCTGGCGTAGTCTTCACTGCCCAGTGTCCTTGCAGCATGGCCTCATGCAGATGAATGTGCTGCAGTACCCGCAGTGGGAGGGCGGTGGCGCCACTGTGCAGGGATACCTTAGAAGGGGAGCCGTGGTATATCAGCGCTGCAGCCCCTTCATTCTAAGGATCGTGGCGGGGGGCTCAGGTCACAAAGGACTGTCTGCCACTTGGTCTGATACTTCAGTCCTGAGTCTGCCGTCGGTGTATTGTACGCGGTATCAGTGGATTATCCGGCACAGTCCCTTTTATAACTTTTGGCGGTAAATTCCGCGCTCTGTTCTGAGGCTGAAGTCTGTGAACTGCCGGCGGCGAGGACGGACCCCACACTTGTTGTGGTGTTTGCCGTTTTACGTGGCGCGGATGACGATGGGACGGCAGCCATAGAAAAGCAAGAATGAAAATGGTAACGACCTCTACTATCATGGTAAAACTACAACCCCCACCATACCCTGAAAGTTGGGGTAGTAGTTTTGCAATAGCTGGACTCCATGACCGCACCGCATAAGTCGATGAATGGCCATCACAGGCTACAGAGAAGGTTCCTGTCCATGGCTCGCAGCATCAGCCCCCTTTGCACGCCGCTCGCTGCCCCCGCATGTCAGGTCAGCCCTTAGATCCTGCCTGTCTGATCCCGCACAGGACCTGTTCTGCCCGCAGGTAAGCCCGGGCTCCGCCGCCTCAAAGTGCAGCGGCTTCTGCACCGCTGATCCGTATCATCCGCCGGAGACCATCACGAAGATTAGGGAATTCCCTTTTACTAAGAAGCTTCAGATGTGGGTTAAAAGGCGCCCATCAAGATCAATAAGGCCGGCGCGGCAAGTGTCCCCGGAGGTCTCGGCAGGACGGAGGATAGGGGAGGTTACGAGAAGCAATGGGGGGGGGGCATTTGTGGGTGCAGGGGAAGTGTGTGCATTGTATGGGGGTCCTCCCCTCCCGCAGCAGGACGTACACTGCTATAGACATGTGAATGGCGCCATCCGCTGTTCACTGGAGAGAAGAGATGGCAGCGCTGTTGGCGGAGTTTGTAAACTGGTTATAAATCTCGTGTGTAGTGCGCCGCTGTCACCCGGAGCCGCCATTTTGGAAACAATTGAATATTCATGGGTAAGTAGAGATGACAAGAAACTGGGAATGGGTAATTTACGGCTCTGAATGACTGAGCGGGGGCTTCGTATGAATACAGCAGGGACTACAACCCCCATCACTATTCAGCAAGAGGCTTGAGGCACTTCATGCCAAACTAATGCAAGCCGCTACTAAAGAGAGGAGTTAAAGGGGTACCCCCTTCCTTGGATGCTGGGGCCCCTGACCAATGCCTGAGCACAGACCTTGTGGCTTGTCCCAGACCAGATTACAGCGGGATGAGGTTTCCGATGCCTCGGTTATAGCGGGTCTTATCTGCCAGGAACAGACGCTCGCACCGCGGTGCAACTGCTCCGCACCATGAGCGAGGCTCCTGGAAAAAGACGGGGGATTAATGTGACAGGATGCAAGGGGTTAACGCCCCCCCCAGCCGCTTCTTCTCCTGTTATCTATAGGCGCATGAGGAGTAAAACCCCCACCGTCCACAGGGATACCCACTGTGGATAATAAGGCTTACAGACAACCACTGATCTCGGTAATTTGCTCTGGTGACCAGAGGCCGGCACAGAGAAAGCCCCGCGGTAGTTAAAGGGCCATGCGGCCAGCAAGCAGTGATACTGACCTGAGCGAGAAATCGCCCCCTCATATCCCTGCCGCTACAACGGAGCATTAGCTGCTACAATGGGGCGTATTCGTTGTCCCCCCAGATTCCTGCTGCTATAATGGGGCCACACTGGGCAGATTTACGTCTTTAAGACGGGTCGTTAATTGTGAGACTTTCGCGGGGCTGACGAATGATCGAAGAGAATCCATAAATCCATCATTACTGCCGCCATTATCTGCAACACTGACTTAATATGTAGCCACCGCCTCGCGTTCGAGCGGAAGATTAATAGGGCGCGCCAGTGGCCGTCGCTGTCCCCCCCAAATGACGGATATTTTTTGTTTTTTTCCCCAGGATTCACGGCCTCTGTGATCAATTCCTTAGCGGTGATGAGTAACATCTGAGAGGCTCATTAAGCAAACGCCGCCACTTCCCTTACCGTGAAAGTCACCGGTCGGCTCTGGAGCGCGCGGGCCCCCTCAGCAAATAAATAAACAAAAGCTCGCTTAGCGGGTCTTTCGCCGCAGTCACGCACCTTCAGTTCTGCCGGTGGATTAAGATATATTTTTAATTGCTCTTAATTAAAATTTTAAACCTCGGCTTTAAATGTTTAACGTGGCGGCGCCCGGCGCGTTTCTTGGCTTTGAAATCTGCTCAGTTGTGTGAGCCGCATCAATTATTAAACTTCTTAAATGCGTCCCATGGCGCGCTTGTCGTCGGGACCACTTGGACTCCGAGGCTTCGCCCCGAGTGCACTTTGTTGCTTCCCGGGCTCGGAGGGAAGCGATCTGCGTTAATTACGGGAACGCTTGGATTGAACTTTTACATCTCAAAGAAAAATTGCAATTATTAAAAAATATATATATATATATAACTGCTCCGAGGCCCATGATGAGGGAACGCGCTTCACCTGAGCTTTGTGCGTGATCTTCAGAGGCCGGCGTCGCGCTCATCAAGCGCTCGTAATAACCATTAAGCCATAATAACGCGCTCGCTAAAATCGTTCGCTTATCTCCAAATGCTGAAGAGGAATTTGGATATTAGGAATACGAAAGCCTCCTCGGCGCCTGAACATCAAACGCTGGTGACATAAATGTGTTAATTTCGGCCTCATAAAAGCTCCTCGTTAGAATAACAGGCGCGACTTTGCCTTTTCGGCGCGAGCTGTCGACTTGTAGAGCTGAGGCCGCCAAGACAATAAATCCCTTCTCAGCGACGCAGCACAATGTATATCTGGCCCAAACACCTGAGAGGAGGGGGGAGCGGCCGCGCCGATGTCTCCGCTGTGGGATGGCAGGGCGAAAATAATGCGTCAGGCGACTTACTGAAAGATGACGGGGAACGGGTCGGGAACCGCCACAAGCTGCAGAACCGATGATACCGGGATAAGAACTCTGCGCGATAAAAATATTCATTACTGAAATCGGCCAGAAGTTTCTCTTCTTCAGATTTAGGAATTTTTTGGGGGGATCCTTCACTGAACCTGAGGAAAGTGAGACACAAGGATGGCGCGGCTCATCTTAGGCCTTCGCTCCAAGTGTATTACTACCTGGCTGCAAAAGGGTTAACATTCAGGGACAGACGGGGGGCCTCAGCTGCACCCCTGAAGTCTTCCAGGTTGCGATTCATTATCCCTACAGGAAATAAAGAAAAGAGCAGCGTCTTCAAGAATCACGGCGGCCTGATGACCGCTCTGCGAGTCGCCCTTGTATGCACTACCATGGGCGCAGGTCCCAGTGGACGGACCTCCATACTGTAGACAGTGAGGGACCCCAGCGACGGGCGCAGTGTCCGGAATCTGGATGCATGAGGGACAGCGAGGAGGGCGGGTGGATTGTCAGACAGACAACCTGCGGCTGTAATGATCACCGCGCTCGGCCTCCGTCCTGCCACCGGGTGAGCGCTGTCACCGAGTTCTGGGGACCATAAATCATCACAAGCGCGTTAAAAAAAATAATAAAAAAAGTGCCGAGCAACAGAAGATGTCTTACGTCTCAGTCTTCTGCTCGCTAATGATAGTCTCGGCTCCAAACATCACAGGGACCTCTCTCAATCGGGGGGGTCCAAAGATGCAAAGTTCTGGTGAATTATGGTACAAATTAGAGTCAAAAAGGATTTTCTAAAGATGGATAATCATATAAAGTGCGGCCTGGAGCCGACAGCTCCGTCCTCCCCGCTGTGACCGAGGGACAGGTCATACATTCATCCAAAGTCTTACTAACCCAATAGCCTGCCAGACCCGCCATCCCAAACCCTGCCACCCCCGCCAAAATATATCCCACCAACCCTTCCTTCCTAAACCCCAGCAAAACCAAACCCAATCCACCCCCAAACTAAACTCTAACTTGACCAACCCCATCACCCTAACTCCACGCTAACCATAACTCTCACCATTCCCACCGTCACAATGATCCGCCAACAACGGGTGCAACCAGGAAAAGTGACACCCATGCGGATGCTGCAAAACCCCAAGAGATGTCACTACAATGGGAGGAAAGTGTCAGACGGGGTGACGGCGGGCGAGCTCAGCGGAGCGATACAAGGCGTCTGCTCGTGGAGTCACGCAATCCAGACACAACCGTCCTGGGAAAAGCTTCTTCCAGACGATTTCACCAAGATTGTAATTTCCACTTAAAATAAGAAAATCTCCTTGTATCTGTGATGGATGGGGGGGGGGGGGGAGCCGAGGAGCAAGATCCAGAAATAATGCATCATCTGATCAGCTCCACCCCCCAGCACAGGGCCCACCTCAGCTCCACCCCCCAGCACAGGGCCCACCTCAGCTCCACCCCCCAGCACAGGGCCCACCTCAGCTCCACCCCCCAGCACAGGGCCCACCTCAGCTCCACCCCCCAGCACAGGGCCCACCTCAGCTCCACCCCCCAGCACAGGGCCGACCTCAGCTCCACCCCCCAGCACAGGGCCGACCTCAGCTCCACCCCCAGCACAGGGCCGGCCTCAGCTCCACCCCCCAGCACAGGGCCGGCCTCAGCTCCACCCCCCAGCACAGGGCCGGCCTCAGCTCCACCCCCCAGCACAGGGCCGGCCTCAGCTCCACCCCCCAGCACAGGGCCGGCCTCAGCTCCACCCCCCAGCACAGGGCCGGCCTCAGCTCCACCCCCCAGCACAGGGCCGGCCTCAGCTCCACCCCCCAGCACAGGGCCCGCCTCAGCTCCACCCCCCAGCACAGGGCCGGCCTCAGCTCCACCCCCCAGCACAGGGCCGGCCTCAGCTCCACCCCCCAGCACAGGGCCGGCCTCAGCTCCACCCCCCAGCACAGGGCCGGCCTCAGCTCCACCCCCCAGCACAGGGCCGGCCTCAGCTCCACCCCCCAGCACAGGGCCGGCCTCAGCTCCACCCCCCAGCACAGGGCCGGCCTCAGCTCCACCCCCCAGCACAGGGCCGGCCTCAGCTCCACCCCCCAGCACAGGGCCGGCCTCAGCTCCACCCCCCAGCACAGGGCCGACCTCAGCTCCACCCCCCAGCACAGGGCCGACCTCAGCTCCACCCCCCAGCACAGGGCCGACCTCAGCTCCACCCCCAGCACAGGGCCCACCTCAGCTCCACCCCCCAGCACAGGGCCCACCTCAGCTCCACCCCCCAGCACAGGGCCCACCTCAGCTCCACCCCCCAGCACAGGGCCCACCTGAGCTCCACCCCCCAGCACAGGGCCAGATCAGCTCCACCCCCCAGCACAGGGCCGCCTCAGCCCATTGACTTCAATGAGAACTATGCTATGCCTTGTTTCTCCAGTTGGTGGCGCTGTTGGGGAACTGAAACTTTGAAATTGAATTTGGGGGTTCCTGCAGCCTGTAATAAATGTAGTGTCGCATCCCATCATTTCTGGCCCATTTTGGTCTCTGAGGAGACATTACAGACTAATGGCTGCCCCTACAGCACAAACTGTGGTGGTCACCCGGCCTTACACAGCCTGGAGTAAGCACCATATACATTTTTTTTTTTTCAAGTACGCCCTTCCTAACCCTACTGCTCGGCTTGGGCCAGTCTTTACTGTGGTTCTAAAATTCTACTCATGAAGCAGGCTGCTCAGGATGAACAGTAATATATTTCTATGACACCCGGCCACTAATGCTGTGACTGTAATCGGCAAGATAAACGATGCAGAAGACGGAAGCACCGAGGTCAAACCAAGGCGAAGCCTCTGCTGAAGAAGGACGCGGAGCAGACGTGGCATGAAATATTGATGGCGGCATGATGTGACCACAGATGGATCCTGCAGACAAGGAATAGCAATCTGGTCCACGAGACGAGATGTCACAGCAAGAGTCAAACGAGGGCAGGGGGACACAAGGACAGGTACCGGGGGGGGGGGGGGGGAGCAGATAGTTATTTTGGGGTGCAGGATAAGGAATTGTCCCCAAAACCCATTGTTACTTATTACACTACCAAACTGTGATTCCAGCAAATCTAATAGGAGAGCGCCTCTAGTGGCCAGGGGTGGAGGGGCACCCACCACCTACATGTATTCTGCCCTTTAGTGGTCTAGAATCCCAGCCGATCGAGACCTTGTCATCTACGTACTGCATGCTCTCCTATCCTATTCATCTGAACAGAACGCCAGAGCTGCAGTGTTGACTGACACACAGGCACAGCAAGTTAGACGGCGTTAGTGAAGGTCACCCCTGGTCAGCGCCGGTTTAATGTTAGGCAGGGATCAGCAACCTGCGGTGCTCCAGATGTTCTGACACTACAACTCCCAGAATGTTCCATTCACTTCTAGGGGAGCTGTGAGAACATACGAGCATGTTTGCATCATGGGAGTTGTAGTTTCACAGCAGTTGGGAGTGCCGCAGGTTGCTGATCCCTGGTCTAAGGGACGCTGGGTTTAAGCCATTAATGACTGATATAACTGCAATGCTAAAGAGAAGTTTAAAAAAATAAATAAAAAATGATCAGAACAGTAAACAACCCCAAAAAAAAGGGGGGGGGGGCTGAGCGGAGGGGCACCAGGGGCCCAGGACGCCTGGCTGTGACTACTGACCATGTCCGCAGACTCAGCACATTTGCAGATGCTTGGTACATTTGCCTGCAGCGCCCCCCAGAGGCGGCAGAGAGGCTGTAGTACAGGGAAGAGCCTGCAATCACCTATGAATATACAGGGGTCGGCCACCATGACAGCACCCCCTAGAGGCAGTAGAGAGGCTAGAGTACAGAGGAGAAGAGCCTGCAATCACCTATAGATATACAGGGGCCGGCCGCCATGACAGCGCCCCCTAGAGGCGGCAGAGAGGCTGAAGTACAGAGGAGAAGAGCCTGCAATCACCTATGGATATGCAGGGGCCGGCCGCCATGACAGCGCCCCCTAGAGGCGGCAGAGAGGCTGGAGTACAGAGGAGAAGAGCCTGCAATCACCTATGAATATACAGGTGCCAGCCACCATGACAGCGCCCTCTAGAGGCAGCAGAGTGGCTGTAGTACAGAGAAGAGCCTGCAATCGCCTATGAATATACAGGGGCCGGCCGCCATGACAGCGCCCCCTAGAGGCAGCAGAGAGGCTGGAGTACAGAGAAGAGCCTGCAATCACCTATGGATATACAGGGGCCGGCCGCCATGACAGCGCCCCCTAGAGGCGGCAGAGAGGCTGGAGTACAGAGGAGAAGAGCCTGCAATCACCTATGGATATACAGATGCCAGCCGCCATGACAGCGCCCCCTAGAGGCAGCAGAGAGGCTGGAGTACAGAGGAGCAGAGCCTGCAATCACCTATGGATATGCAGGGGCCGGCCGCCATGACAGCACCCCCTAGAGGCGGCAGAGAGGCTGGAGTATAGAGGAGAAGAGCCTGCAATCACCTATGAATATACAGGTGCCAGCCACCATGACAGCGCCCTCTAGAGGCAGCAGAGTGGCTGTAGTACAGAGAAGAGCCTGCAATCGCCTATGAATATACAGGGGCCGGCCTCCATGACAGCGCCCCCTAGAGGCAGCAGAGAGGCTGGAGTACAGAGGAGCAGAGCCTGCAATCACCTATGGATATACAGGGGCCAGCCACCATGACAGCGCCCTCTAGAGGCAGCAGAGAGGCTGGAGAACAGAGGAGCAGAGCCTGCAATCACCTATGAATATACAGGTGCCAGCCACCATGACAGCGCCCTCTAGAGGCAGCAGAGTGGCTGTAGTACAGAGAAGAGCCTGCAATCACCTATGAATATACAGGGGCCGGCCTCCATGACAGCGCCCCCTAGAGGCAGCAGAGAGGCTGGAGTACACAGGAGCAGAGCCTGCAATCACCTATGAATATACAGGTGCCAGCCACCATGACAGCGCCCTCTAGAGGCAGCAGAGTGGCTGTAGTACAGGGAAGAGCCTGCAATCACCTATAAATATATACAGGTGCCAGCCACCATGACAGCGCCCTCTAGAGGCAGCAGAGTGGCTGTAGTACAGAGAAGAGCCTGCAATCGCCTATGAATATACAGGGGCCGGCCGCCATGACAGCGCCCCCTAGAGGCAGCAGAGAGGCTGGAGTACAGAGAAGAGCCTGCAATCACCTATGGATATACAGGGGCCGGCCGCCATGACAGCACCCTCTAGAGGCAGGAGAGAGGCTGAAGTACAGAGGAGCAGAGCCTGCAATCACCTATGGATATACAGGGGGCCGGCCGCCATGACAGCGCCCTCTAGAGGCAGCAGAGAGGCTGAAGTACAGAGGAGCAGAGCCTGCAATCACCTATGGATATACAGGGGCCGGCCGCCATGACAGCGCCCCCTAGAGGCAGCAGAGAGGCTGAAGTACAGAGGAGCAGAGCCTGCAATCACCTATGGGTATACAGGGGCCGGCCGCCATGACAGTGCCCTAACGGATCAGGGCAACAGATGATCAGGTGACCGAGGACCTTTAACCCTTGCTCTGGATGCATCAGGGGGAGCTGGTCAAACAGATACAACTTTTGCATCTTGGACAATCGTGTTTTACCATCTTCATGAAAAGATAAACTGCCAGGAAACTGTGCATTAGCGGTCACTAAGGAGTTAACTTATGTATTCTTCTCATTATTTCTTCCAGAAACAGCGCCTCTCTTGCCTATGGCCGTGTCTGGTATCGCAGATGGGTGGACAGGAATGGCGCTGTACCCGGAGGAAGGCGGCCATGGTGTCCTGATCTAGTACAACTCCCCCCATCATCCTCGGTGTGGACTTTATGGTAATAATTAGACGATGAACGAATGAGGATTCATCACTGATGTGCGAATGGCGGCGACTATGAGGAACGAGATGAGGTCAGCGCTGCGCTATTAACCCCTTCACTCCCCTGCAGTCACAAGGGACGAGCAAGGAATCGTCCAATTTTGTTTATGACACAAAGATTAAAAACAGTAAGACCTAAATGAAGGTGTGGTGGGGGTGACGACGGGCGGATGGCGGCACAACAGATGTAGCAGAGCCGGATTAGCGTGCTAGGGCTGCAGACAAAGCCTGCATCATCTCCACAGGCTCCAACGGTCTATTGAAACCGAAAAAGTTCTGAAACTTCTCGATCTACATTTGGTTTGCAAGATCTCGGCTTGCTGTCAGGGAATGGGCACACTGATTTTAACGCTCAGAGGCTTGCGGCCCGCTCACGTGTATCCACTAAAAGTCTGTCGAAACGCTTTACCTTGATAACACCAAAAACTGCAGTGGCTTTAGAAAAACGCCACACAGTTTGGCCGCGGGAACTTTGACTCCGTGGCCCTCTGGGGACACAAAGGATCAGACAGAAGATACGGCGACATCCGATAGTCCAGAAAGTCTGATAATCAGGGATCCCGTCAGCTCAGTATTCAGCGGCTGTGGTAGATGGCGCTCAGCATCAGCAGGGGAGGGGGTTATGCGCCATATTTCGGCGGCTGCCTTGCCATCAGGTGGCGGGGGGACGAGCTATTACCATCTGTTCAGCTGGCAGGAGAAGGAGCAGGGGAACCTCTCACACCGGCGAGGGGGACGGGGGAGTAATGGCGTTCACCCTGCTGGAGACGTCGCTGCCGGAATAGTAAATGTGCTTTCTTCCTGGCTCAGCATTGTACACGACGCCTGTCATCACCGTAATCTGATTGTCCTGTCTTCCATGCTTTACACTGCAGCAGGGCTTGTTTATCTAAGCAGATATCAATGAGAGTACATAACTTGCACAGAAGGTGGAACGGGATGAATGATTGCAGACCCAGAAATGCTGCACTGAGCCCTACCGAAATATACTGCAGGGATAGGAGCGCAGCGCACGCACAATGATATTTTTTTGTCTAAAAGAAGTGGGAGATTTCACATGAAAAAACTAAATATTGGGAAAGATCGTATCCGTACTCCAGTTATCAAATTTACATATAAATACTGTCTATGTGATTAATGCCGCACTGCTGATGGATCCACCGCCGAACCGGAACAAAGCCGCCAAATCACTCACCTTGTCACAGAGTTAAATGGGCAGGAGCCGGAAATACAAAAGAACGGAGAAAATACAGCGTTCCCCCTAGAACCAACAGAAATATCTGCACCGTGCTGAAGAACTAGGGGTTAACACCAGCAGAATAGTGAGTGCAGCTCTGGAGTATAATACAGGATGTAACTCAGGATCAGTACAGGATAAGTAATGTATGTGCACAGTGACTGCACCAGCAGAATAGTGAGTGCAGCTCTGGAGTATAATACAGGATGTAACTCAGGATCAGTACAGGATAAGTAATGTATGTACACAGTGACTGCACCAGCAGAATAGTGAGTGCAGCTCTGGAGTATAATACAGGATGTAACTCAGGATCAGTACAGGATAAGTAATGTATGTGCACAGTGACTGCACCAGCAGAATAGTGAGTGCAGCTCTGGAGTATAATACAGGATGTAACTCAGGATCAGTACAGGATAAGTAATGTATGTACACAGTGACTGCACCAGCAGAATAGTGAGTGCAGCTCTGGAGTATAATACAGGATGTAACTCAGGATCAGTACAGGATAAGTAATGTATGTACACAGTGACTGCACCAGCAGAATAGTGAGTGCAGCTCTGGAGTATAATACAGGATGTAACTCAGGATCAGTACAGGATAAGTAATGTATGTACACAGTGACTGTACCAGCAGAATAGTGAGTGCAGCTCTGGAGTATAATACAGGATGTAACTCAGGATCAGTACAGGATAAGTAATGTATGTACACAGTGACTCCACCAGCAGAATAGTGAGCGCAGCTCTGGAGTATAATACAGGATGTAACTCAGGATCAGTACAGGATAAGTAATGTATGTACACAGTGACTCCACCAGCAGAATAGTGAGTGCAGCTCTGGGGTATAATACAGGATGTAACTCAGGATCAGTACAGGATAAGTAATGTATGTACACAGTGACTGCACCAGCAGAATAGTGAGTGCAGCTCTGGAGTATAATACAGGATGTAACTCAGGATCAGTACAGGATAAGTAATGTATGTACACAGTGACTGCACCAGCAGAATAGTGAGTGCAGCTCTGGAGTATAATACAGGATGTAACTCAGGATCAGTACAGGATAAGTAATGTATGTACACAGTGACTGCACCAGCAGAATAGTGAGTGCAGCTCTGGAGTATAATACAGGATGTAACTCAGGATCAGTACAGGATAAGTAATGTATGTACACAGTGACTGCACCAGCAGAATAGTGAGTGCAGCTCTGGAGTATAATACAGGATGTAACTCAGGATCAGTACAGGATAAGTAATGTATGTACACACTGACTGCACCAGCAGAATAGTGAGTGCAGCTCTGGAGTATAATACAGGATGTAACTCAGGATCAGTACAGGATAAGTAATGTATGTACACAGTGACTGCACCAGCAGAATAGTGAGTGCAGCTCTGGAGTATAATACAGGATGTAACTCAGGATCAGTACAGCATAAGTAATGTATGTACACAGTGACTGCACCAGCAGAATAGTGAGTGCAGCTCTGGAGTATAATACAGGATGTAACTCAGGATCAGTACAGGATAAGTAATGTGTGTACACAGTGACTGCACCAGCAGAATAGTGAGTGCAGCTCTGCAGTATAATACAGGATGTAACTCAGGATCAGTACAGGATCAGTAATGTATGCACACAGTGACTGCACCAGCAGAATAGTGAGTGCAGCTCTGGAGTATAATACAGGATGTAACTCAGGATCTGTACAGGATAAGTAATGTATGTACACAGTGACTGCACCAGCAGAATAGTGAGTGCAGCTCTGGAGTATAATACAGGATGTAACTCAGGATCAGTACAGCATAAGTAATGTATGTACACAGTGACTGCAGCAGCAGAATAGTGAGTGCAGCTCTGGAGTATAATACAGGATGTAATTCTGGATCAGTACAGGATAAGTAATGTATGTACACAGTGACTGCAGCAGCAGAACAGTGAGTGCAGCTCTGGAGTATCATACAGGATGTAACTCAGGATCAGTACAGGATAAGTAATGTATGTACACAGTGACTGCACCAGCAGAATAGTGAGTGCAGCTCTGGAGGATAATACAGGATGTAACTCAGGATCAGTACAGGATAAGTAATGTATGTACACAGTGACTGCACCAGCAGAATAGTGAGTGCAGCTCTGGAGTATAATACAGGATGGAACTCAGGATCAGTACAGGATTAGTAATGTATGTACACAGTGACTGCACTAGCAGAATAGTGAGTGCAGCTCTGCAGTATAATACAGGATGTAACTCAGGATCAGTACAGGATAAGTAATGTATCTACACAGTGACTGCACCAGCAGAATAGTGAGTGCAGCTCTGGAGTATAATACAGGATGTAATTCTGGATCAGTACAGGATAAGTAATGTAATGTACACAGTGACTGCACCAGCAGAATAGTGAGTGCAGCTCTGGAGTATAATACAGGATGTAACTCAGGATCAGTACAGGATAAGTAATGTATGTACACAGTGACTGCACCAGCAGAATAGTGAGTGCAGCTCTGGAGTATAATACAGGATGTAACTCAGGATCAGTACAGGATAAGTAATGTATGGACACAGTGACTGCACCAGCAGAATAGTGAGTGCAGCTCTGGAGTATAATACAGGATGTAACTCAGGATCAGTACAGGATAAGTAATGTATGTGCACAGTGACTGCACCAGCAGAATAGTGAGTGCAGCTCTGGAGGGGGCTGACCCTTTAATGTTAGCAACCCCCTCATTGTTACCATAGCAAGAAATATGGGAACAGCGGCCAGGTTTATTTGCAGGCCCCCGATCTCCTATAACGTGTCTGATGCGTTGCTCTCCTCTTTCTGGTGTATATTCACACACGCTCTTCGGTAAGGATTTCCCCGGGGAGCAGTCCTGGGCCTCCACCATACATAGGGCTGCCCGCTGTGGTCACTGACTGGACTGGTAGTGTAATGCAGCCGGATTTGCTTAATCTCCAGGTATTCAACCATCTTTTACACTGCATTACAAGAAACTGCGCTAACGTTACGCTCGCTGCACGTAAAATGTTTATTACACAGAAAGACGACATTCTGATGGGGGAACTCCGGAATAATGCAGCTGCAATCCCAGGTATCGGACCACTTTTCAAAGCTAACATGTAACGCTGGGCACATAAGATGCCACCATGAGTGCGCCCACCAACATCCCACATTGCAGTAACCCTTTCCTCTCTGATCTTGAGAAAGCCCTGCATAGAACAGCAGGTTGCCTCCAATATGGCTTCTCGTATTAGGAAGCAATTGTCATCCCTCACCCCACCCCATTTGCTTTATTTGATCTGTGCCATTTAATAAAGATTACCGTGTCCGCCGCTATTCAAGGTTCAGAACTGTGTGCGCGAAGAGCTGCCAGCGAGACGGTCACAGAGGGACGAGTCGACTATAGACATTCATAGTGTTGCCCGGATATGGTAATTAGGCGCGCTCCCTGACATTTTCACGTTTTATTGTGGGCAGCAGACCTATAACACGGTATTTAATCTGATTGCATAACCAAGCTGGTATAAAGTCCTACAGACGTGAAGGGGGGGCCTAAAAGCCCACAGGGTGAACCACAATTCCTTCCAGCATATTGTAGCTGCAGGCGCGTTACAGTGTGACAGTATAGTTTTGCCTGAAATGGCTGATAACAGGGGGCAATAGACTGTATTCTCCTGTCCTACAGTCATCCTCTCCTCTGACATGGCTGATAACAGGGAGCAATAGACTGTATTCTCCTGTCCTACAGTCATCCTCTCCCCTGAAATGGCTGATAACAGGGAGCAATAGACTGTATTCTCCTGTCCTACAGTCATCCTCTCCTCTGAAATGGCTGATAACAGGGGGCAATAGACTGTATGCTCCTGTCCTACAGTCATCCTCTCCCCTGAAATGGCTGATAACAGGGGGCAATAGACTGTATTCTCCTGTCCTACAGTCATCCGCTCCCCTGAAATGGCTGATAACAGGGGGCAATAGACTGTATTCTCCTGTCCTACAGTCATCCTCTCCCCTGACATGGCTGATAACTGGGGGCAATAGACTGTATTCTCCTGTCCTACAGTCATCCTCTCCTCTGAAATGGCTGATAACAGGGGGCAATAGACTGTATTCTCCTGTCCTACAGTCATCCTCTCCCCTGACATGGCTGATAACAGGGGGCAATAGACTGTATTCTCCTGTCCTACAGTCATCCGCTCCCCTGAATGGCTGTTAACAGGGGGCAATAGACTGTATTCTCCTGTCCTACAGTCATCCTCTCCCTGACATGGCTGATAACTGGGGGCAATAGACTGTATTCTCCTGTCCTACAGTCATCCTCTCCTCTGAAATGGCTGATAACAGGGGGCAATAGACTGTATTCTCCTGTCCTACAGTCATCCTCTCCTCTGAAATGGCTGATAACAGGGGGCAATAGACTGTATTCTCCTGTCCTACAGTCATCCTCTCCCCTGAAATGGCTGATAACAGGGGGCAATAGACTGTATTCTCCTGTCCTACAGTCATCCTCTCCCCTGAAATGGCTGATAACAGGGGGGCAATAGACTGTATTCTCCTGTCCTACAGTCATCCTCTCCCCTGAAATGGCTGATAACAGGGGGCAATAGACTGTATTCTCCTGTCCTACAGTCATCCTCTCCCCTGAAATGGCTGATAACAGGGAGGCAATAGACTGTATTCTCCTGTCCTACAGTCATCCTCTCCCCTGAAATGGCTGATAACAGGGGGCAATAGACTGTATTCTCCTGTCCTACAGTCATCCTCTCCTCTGAAATGGCTGATAACAGGGGGCAATAGACTTGTATTCTCCTGTCCTACAGTCAGTCCTCCTCCCCTGAAATGGCTGATAACAGGGAGCAATAGACTGTATTCTCCTGTCCTACAGTCATCCTCTCCTCTGAAATGGCTGATAACAGGGGGCAATAGACTGTATTCTCCTGTCCTACAGTCATCCTCTCCCCTGAAATGGCTGATAACAGGGGGCAATAGACTGTATTCTCCTGTCCTACAGTCATCCTCTCCCTGAAATGGCTGATAACAGGGAGCAATGGACTGTATTCTCCTGTCCTACAGTCATCCTCCCCCCTGAAATGGCCGATAACAGGGAGCAATAGACTGTATTCTCCTGTCCTACAGTCATCCTCTCCTCTGAAATGGCTGATAACAGGGGGCAATAGACTGTATTCTCCTGTCCTACAGTCATCCTCTCCTCTGAAATGGCTGATAACAGGGGGCAATAGACTGTATTCTCCTGTCCTACAGTCATCCTCTCCCCTGAAATGGCTGATAACAGGGAGCAATAGACTGTATTCTCCTGTCCTACAGTCATCCTCTCCCCTGAAGTGGCTGATAACAGGGGGCAATGGACTGTATTCTCCTGTCCTACAGTCGTCCTTTCCCTTGAAATGGCTGATAACAGGGGGCAATAGACTGTATTCTCCTGTCCTACAGTCGTCCTTTCCCTTGAAATGGCTGATAACAGACTTTTTCTCCCAGTTTCGCGTCCTATGATTATTACTAATGACACGTTTTGTTGTCGTCGCTTCTGTCTCCTTCAGAAAAAAATTAATAAAACAATCAGTAAACTACAGTTCCCTCGTAATGGACAATTCCTGAATTTGACGCTCATCCGTTATTTCAAAATCTAAAGTGCGCCAGTGTTTGACGGCCACTTACAGGGTTGATTAGGGGGTCGATGCCACAATGACCGGGTGCAGCATGAACCCCTCGTGTTTAAGCTCACGCAGTCCATTTAGATGTCAGCTCGGGTGCGGCAGACGTGCAATTACGGCACCTAATTAACTCCTCCGGAGGAGCAGACTGAAAATCCATATCCGATCGACTCCGGCCGTTGTCATGCTGTCAATGGAGCGTTCCCGGAGCGCCGGCCGCCGCCTTGTTTACATCAACGTCTCTTTCTTTGTAAAATCCAATACTCTTTTGTGCACGGGAGAAAAACAGGTCAAAGGCTTCCATATCTCAAATCGATGGACATGTAACGGATCGCGGGGACGCATTTCGTGACGAATGAACATCGCCGGCATTTACCCGTCGCCAGTAATGAGGGCGGATGATCGCGCCGCTCGATCGATGCAGGGATCTTCAGGTGTCAAATTGCTGCAAAAAAATAAATAAATAAAGACATTTCAAATATTCTGGAAAAAGTGTCCAAACCAGAAACGCTGAAGAAAGCAGCTCGAGGAGCACTTCTGCCGCCGCGGCCGCCGCCTGCTTTAACCCTCCGAGGGCCGTCTCAACATGGCAGCGCTTTTCAGGTCACATAAATCATGTTAACACCGATTTCCCTCAGTTTGGAAGGAAAATAATTAAAACCGTAGAGAAGTAAAAGCCTTAAAATGCAATCGCGAGTCCCAGCGACGTTTACGAGAAAATGAAATCGTTTTAATGCAAAGAAATACTGCAAATTCAGCATTAAAGTGTGTGATTTACCGAGAGGGAGGATAAAAACTCCAACTGAAGACTCCCCTGTAGAATAGAAGCGTTTATAGAGCGGCGCCATTTAAAGGGGCTGTGAGCTACTGGAAAAACATGGTGGCTCTCTTCCAAAAACAGCGCCACACCTGCCCAAAGGCTGTCTCTGGTACTGCAGCTCCCTCCGGACTGAGCTGCAATGCTGCACACAACCTTCCACTCTGGAAGAAAGCAGCCATGGGGGCCGATCTGCAAACAAAGCCATTGCCCCTTAAAGGGGTTGTGCCAAGTCAGGAAGTTACCCCCTACCCACAGGATGAAGGATAACTGACCGGTGGAACCCCAACCGATCCCTGAGAACGAGGGTCCTATGTTCCCCTCCTGGTGGAGAAGCAGCCGAGGATGCACCTTCCTGCCCCATTCATTCTCTATGGCACTGCCGGAGATAGCCGAGCACAGCGCCCTCCGACAGGACAGTGCGGGGGAGGGGCACATAGAGCCACAACTATTAGGACCTCCATGCTGACTGTCTCCCAGCATTACCACAGAGATACTACTAAGGAAATGCTGAATATAGATGAACAGGTCAACACAAGGACTGGGGACCTCTCCGTTGGGGTTAAGCGCACGAACGTCCCCCGTGCCTTGGACCGCGAATTGCACAGGGACCGTTTGTGTGCTCGCCATTTGCGGATGCGGAGCAACTCACTTGAATGAGTCCGTGATCCGCAAGAGAAGGTCCGCACCACAAAAAAAAAAAAAAAAAAAACGGGACATGTATTTTTTTTGAGGTGCAGAGGCATGGACCGAAACCCCGCAGAAGTACTTCATATCGCTTTCGTCGCCATCCAATCTGTGCCTCCGTCCCTCACCGCATATTGCGAATCCTTTTAAGTCATTGGGTCCACATCCATGACACGGATGGCACGCGGCCGATGCCCGTTTATTGTGGGCCGCAATACAGGCACTGGGCACACACGACCATAGGGCACATTCACCCGACTATGTATTTTGCAGTCCGTAAAAAAATAATAATAAATGATCCGCAAAATATACAGATGACGTCCATGTTGCATCCATTTAACAATACATATCCTTGTCTGCAAAACGGACAAGAATAGGACATGTTTTACCTTTTTTGGGGGGAGTGCGGAAATAAATTTACGGATGCGGACAGCACATTTTTTGCGGCCTGGTTGAAGTGAATAGGTTTGCATATGATCTGCAAAAAAAATGCGGATCAGATGCAGACGTGTAAATGAGGCTTTAAAATCGCTGCTACCAGTAAGAAAAAGAATTGCGCGCAATTTCGAAGATCTCTGCTTACGGTCATGGAATAGGAACATTCTTGTTGACCAGGGAAAACCAGTCCTGACCAAAAACGTCTACTCACAGCGGAGGGTCTGTAACAGTTTCATCCAGTCTAGACCATCCAGACTGAAATAAACACATCTGATAGTTTGTTACAATGTATCAGTCTGGAATTGGCACAGGAGTTTCCACATGACCACGGTAACAAATGAAGCACTAGTGTAGGTCAGCATGGGTCTTTAGGTTCTAGATAGCAATAAGCATGTTTTTATTCACTGACAGCAAGCAGAGATCTGGAGAATGGTTAGGAATTGTAACACATAATATATTATAAATCTACATAGTGAATGATCTTTCTCTCCGCAGCGGCAGGTTAATGATGCCGCTTCTGCCCGGATATTCCTGTCGCAGGCGACTTCAGGTTCAAATGTCCAGAACGCGCGGCTACGAGTCCGATAATCCACAGAAGCGGCGGCGGTGATGACCGTATAACGCCAGCAGCTTTACGTTGGTGACATTTATTAGGGCAGCCGCAGGGAGTGTCGCCCTGGGAAGCCGGAGCCGCACCTGTCCCGCTAAGGTGGAGACCCTATCAGAACAGCGCTGCACATATGCGGCCATCAGCCGAGGACACTGGCCGCTCAGGGGCCACACTGCGATATATACGAGACCGGAGCGATCAGCGGCGACTAGTCCTCCGACACAACAAGTACCTGGACGACCCACAAGACTACAGTACACAGGAGCACAAAACACTGACACAAGCAGGACTCACTGATGTGCAGGGCACGTGAGCTGACACTCGCCTAGACTTTCCCTTTGGCCCTCGGCTCAGCTACCTCTGGACGTTGCTGAACTACAATTCCAAGCATGCATACTTTCTAGCCCTTCCTTTAACTGCCACAGAAGGGAATGGAGCATGTTGGAGCAATTCCTATGTATGGGGAGCAGCTGCAGAACACTTCTGGCGCCGCTGATCTAAAGAAGTAAAAAGCCAATATAACCGCTGACCAATAAGGACGAGACGCCGTGAGGTTTATAGGCCGACCGCACGCATCCACGGAAGAACTGGAACCGCAGCCTGTGGGGAGATTCACTGATGGCTCACAGTCCGGGGCCCCTGTAAGTAGGGCCCTGGAGTAAGTAGGGCCCTGGAGTCTCTTCCTGGTATATATTACATAGGCTCCCCTACATGCAGCTTCTACCTCTGTAACATGTCATCCAATGGAACCTGTCACCCTTATATATCCTAACCTCCCAGCAAAATCTGGAGGTGACAACAGATCGGTATGACACAGCCATGAGCGGGACCCATACATACTTCTGCAATAGACTTGAATTAGCTTGCCATTTTCAAGATCTCTGCTTGTTGTCACAGAATGAAAAAATTATTGCTTACGATCAGAGGCTTAAAACCCATCTGTTGGATCTCACACCGATTCCATGCCGAAAGCTGCAGCCCCTGCACGTGAATGCCGCTTCCGAAACCCCAACTTCCATGCAACGGGAAAACACCGGGCGAATGTTGGTGCCGCTACCGACGGAAGTAAGCCGCATTCTGCAGATTCTACAGCAAGTGGCCGAGGGTTAGAATCCTCCAGCCTCGTCAAAATCTGAGGGCCCTGCGTCATATAGGAGTATACCCGTAATGATCGCAGCAGCAGTTCGCTACAATGTATCAGTGTAGGTTACAGCTGTTAGTCTGGAAGAGCGGTGTGTGCTGCTGAAGGGTTTAGCTCACAGAGGATTGTCTCGACTGGTAACAAACCCTCAGCTGTGAAAAGTCATCAGCCTCAGGATAAAGAATGAACACACACAGCAAGCGGAGATCTCGATGCTGAACCACTGCAATGCAAAATGTATTAGGGGGACGTTCACACAGCAAGTTTAGCAGGCTGAATCTGGTTCTGATCCAAAAAGTCGCCGGGCGGCCACACCGAGGCTGTGCTACCATTCATGCCCGATACACGTCCTTTCTTGGCACGGTTGCAGCCGTAAACCACAGCCTCTCACTGAAACCCGGGAGGTGGTTTCTGCACAGCCGGCGGCTTTCGGTACGAAATCCGCTCCAAATTCAGCCTGCAACAAAATACACTGTGTGAACACGCTGCAAAACTTGGCATTACACAATCTGATGCTTCACTGACAAGGAGCCCCGTCGGGTGAAGGGTCCATTCACACGTCCGCATCCGTTCTGCAATTTTGCGGAACAGGTGCGGACCCGTTCATTTTCAATGGGGCCGGAATGTGCTGTCTGCTTCCACAATAGAACATTTCTGCAATTGTGGCCAAGAAAAGGCATTTTCTATGAGAGTGTCTGCGATGTGCGGTTGTGTGCATGAGGGCTAATACAGTACCAGCAAAGTGCCTGGGATTTGCCGAATCTCAGGTATACATTTCGGATCTTTGAGGCGCGGTGTGAGAATTTTAAGACTCGCGGCAGGTCAATTATTTTTGCGAATCCCCACCTTCTGGAGAGCGGTTTTCCCCACAGAATTCAATGGGGCAGTAAACTGAAAATCTGCAATAAACAATGCACAAAACCGCAGTAAAAAAGGCAGACAAAGGCCTCATGCACACGACCGTGTGCCCCCCATGGCCGCATTGCGGCCCGCATAGAGCGGGTCCGCAATACACCGGCACCGGCCGGGTACATTCCACATCACGGATCGTGGACCCATTCACTTGAATGGGTCCACAATCACGGAGATGCGGAATGGCGACACGGATCGGAACCACTACGGAACCACTACGGAACCACTACGGAGCGCATGCACTACTTTTTTGCGGTGCGGACCGTCGGATGCAGATCGTGGACCCCATTCAAGTGAATGGGTCCGCGATCAGCATGCGGCTGCTCCACGGTCTGTGCCCGCGCATTGCGGACCGCAATTTGCAGTCCGCAGCACGGGCACGGAGCCCTAACGTTCGTGTGCATGTCGCCTTATGTGAATTTTTAGCACGTTGTTGATGTTGCTTTCAGGTTTATTTTCTACATACAAATCTGACCAATCACTGGTCAGGTGGCCTATTACACACACAGATCTGTTTTACACACCAGCTATTAGTCTGATTGGACGGATATTGGTCAGATAATCTGTTGGTGTAATACAGCCCTTAGGCTTGCAGCACACGATGCCGGGAATCATTCGGACAAAAACCGCTCCGCGCAGTGATATGTGTCCGGCCGATTCTCTGAACATTCGCCGGATGACCGCTGGATCCCATTATAGTTCATTCCGGCAATTCCCGGCTGAGTGCAACGAGCCAGGACAGAACTGATGTAGATTCTAGCGGTGGATTCCAGTACATCAAATCTGTAGCAGATCTCGGTACCGGGCGGATCTCACACAGCGCGGACGGATTTGCCCCAGATTTCACACTCTGCACTGGAAAGGGTGAAATTGACATGTCATGGATTTCAGATCCCAGATATGTGCGAACTCTGCCCATGTAGCCGTGCCCTTCAAGGGGGGTCTCCAACTGGCACATCGATGGCACACTGCTAGGACAGACCGTCAATGTCAGATAGGGGCAGGTTCCACCTCTCCAGACCCGGATCAGACGCCCACTGATCTAAACTTTTGAAAGATTAATATACAGTACAGACCAAAAGTTTGGACACAGCTTCTCATTCACAGAGTTTTCTTTATTTTCATGACTATGACAATTGTAGATTCGCACTGAAAGCATCAAAACTATGAATTATCACATGTGGAATTATATACATAACAAAAAAGTGTGAAACATCTGAAAATATGTCATATTCTAGGTTCTTCACAGTAGCCACCTTTTGCTTTGATTACTGCTTTGCACACTCTTGGCATTCTCTTGATGAGCTTCCAGAGGTAGTCACCTGAAATGGTCTTCACTTCACAGGTGTGTCCTGTCAGGTGTAATAAGTGGGATTTCTTGCCTTATAAATGGGGTTGGGACCATCAGTTGCGTTGTGGAGAAGTCAGGTGGATACACAGCTGATAGTCCTACTGAATAGACTGTTAGAATTTGTATTATGGCAAGAAAAAAGCAGCTAAGTAAAGAAAAGCGAGCGGCCATCATTACTTTAAGAAATGAAGGTCAGTCAGTCCGAAAAAAAATTGGGAAAACTTTGAAAGTGTCGCCAAGTGCAGTCACAAAAACCATCAAGCGCTACAAAGAAACTGGCTGACATGCGGACCGCCCCAGGAAAGGAAGACCAAGAGTCACCTCTGCTGCGGAGGAGAAGTTCCTCCGAGTCACCAGCCTCAGAAATCGCAGGTTAACAGCAGCTCAGATCAGAGACCAGGTCAATGCCACCCAGAGGTCTAGCAGCAGACACGTCTCTAGAACAACTGTTAGGAGGAGACTGTGTGAATCAGGCCTTCATGGTAGAAGATCTGCTAGGAAACCACTGCTAAGGACGGGCAACAAGCAGAAGAGACTTGTTTGGGCTAAAGAACACAAGGAATGGACATTAGACCAGTGGAAATCTGTGCTTTGGTCTGATGAGTCCAAATTTGAGATCTTTGGTTCCAACCACCGTGTCTTTGTGCGACGCAGAAAAGGTGAACGGATGGACTTTACATGCCTGGTTCCCACCGTGAAGCATGGAGGAGGAGGTGTGATGGTGTGGGGGGGCTTTGCTGGTGACACTGTTGGGGATTTATTCAGAATTGAAGGCATACTGAACCAGCATGGCCACCACAGCATCTTGCAGCGGCATGCTATTCCATCCGGTTTGCGTTTAGTTGGACCATCATTTATTTTTCCACAGGACAATGACCCCAAACGCACCTCCAGGCTGTGTAAGGGCTATTTGACCATGAAGGAGAGTGATGGGGTGCTGCGCCAGATGACCTGGCCTCCACAGTCACCGGACCTGAACCCAATCGAGATGGTTTGGGGTGAGCTGGACGCAGAGTGAAGGCAAAAGGGCCAACAAGTGCTAAGCATCTCTGGGAACTCCTTCAAGACTGTTGGAAGACCATTTCAGGTGACCACCTCTTGAAGCTCATCAAGAGAATGCCAAGAGTGTGCAAAGCAGTAATCAAAGCAAAAGGTGGCTACTGTGAAGAACCTAGAATATGACATATTTTCAGTTGTTTCACACTTTTTTGTTATGTATATAATTCCACATGTGATAATTCATAGTTTTGATGCCTTCAGTGTGAATCTACAATTGTCATAGTCATGAAAATAAACAAAACTCCTTGAATGAGAAGGTGCGTCCAAACTTTTGGTCTGTACTCTAAGTACACAGACCCTTTAATATGACGTGGATTTGAGGTGGAGAAATCCGCTCGCCGACCCAGCCTTACCTTCCAGAGCGGCAGAATAACGCAGGACCCGCCTGGGCGCGCTCTGCCCCCTCTCAATACAATCACATCAATTCCGCCGACAATGGCGGTCGGTGATGGATCCAGTCTCTTCCACGTGAAAGGTGATGAGCGATTACAAACCGCAATTCTTATTAAAAATATATATAAATCAATCTGAGGAGCCAGGCGATGACTAGCGACATGACACACACAGCGCCGCCTCCACACTGCTGCGTATATAGAGCGGTTAGAAAACGCCACTCCTGTCCATGGGTTGTGCCCGGTACTGAAATGAATGGGGGGTGTAATACCACACACGGCCTGTGGACAGGAGTGGCGCTGTCTATAGAAGAAAAAAAGCCAGGAGAGGGGATGGCGGGTTGTGGGACGTATAGGGGCGGAGCTTATCCTGACAGGAAGTGAATATTAAATGCCTGTCATGGTAAGCTCCACCTACATCACCGCTGATAAAAGGAATTTTACTCTAAGTTATGGAAGTTTATAGATCGGTCGCAGACGCCATCCCTTACCGTGCTCCACGAAGACGTTGCAGTGTGGGCCGCCATGTTTGGCGGCCTCCTTCTTCCCGGCCCCTTTAATGAAGGGTAGGACAGGCAGACTGGGCCTCCTCTGGTCCCCGAGCACTTTTCCGGGCTGCTGACCCATAGGATGAACCAACAATTTGCGGGGGAAAAATGTAAAAAGTTTCCAGTCGGCGCGTTTCGCTCTTTGCTGGCGTCCGTCGCGCTCCCCTGGTCTCACCGCGTCCGAGCGCTCATGTCAAGTCGCTGAGAAGAGGAACTTCGGCTGTCACAGATGGAGCAGGATGTGGTTTGAGGATTTCATCACAAAAAAACATAAATGTCGGGGGTCTGCAGAGACGCTCCTCAGGGGCAGCGCGCTGGGGATCATGGGGGGCTGCTCCCAGGGTCAGCCATGGCATGGCTTATGGCAGGGTCATGAAAGGGTTAAGTCAGTCAGGTCACCAAGGGGTTAAGTGAAATAGGGGGCGCCCCCGGCCTAGCAGCACCGGTAAGTACACACACGTCTCGTCCCCGCGGTCACTTCCTTGGTCATCCCCGTTTCTGGGGGTCCTCAGGCCCCTGGGGGGTCTCCCTTCTATAAAGGGAAGGGGTCTACAGCTTCTGAGGAGGAGTGGCCCCTAATGTAGGGCTGGAGCCCCTTCTGACAGCTCCTCCGGTCACACAAGAAATCAGGACAGGACGGAGGGACCCCCGGGCTGGGAGAGTCAGCGGCCGCCGGGACTTCCTGCCCTCTCCACCGCCGCCATGATGGGCCCTCGCCGCCGCTGCCACTGCTGCCCTGGGAGACGCCGTGACGTCACTTCCGGAAACAGGTTGGCTGTGAACATAGGTGACCAGACGCATGCGCGCTAGTACCGCGGCTGGAGAGACAGAGGGAGCGGTGAGGGGAGACGGCGCTGGGTCCGTGTCGTCATGTACAGGGCTCTATTCACACTATAGGCCGGTATATTATATACACAGGGCTCTATTCACACTATAGGCCGGTATACAGCGGTATATTATATACACAGGGCTCTATTCACACTATAGGCCGGTATACTATATACACAGGGCTCTATTCACACTATAGGCCGGTATACAGCTGTATATTATATACACAGGGCTCTATTCACACTATAGGCCGGTATACAGCGGTATATTATATACACAGGGCACTATCCACACTATAGGTCGGTATATTATATACACAGGGCTCTATTCACACTATAGGCCGGTATATTATATACACGGGGCTCTATTTACACTATAGGCCGGTATATTATATACACAGGGCACTATCCACACTTTAGGTCGGTATATTATATACACAGGGCTCTATTCACACTATAGGCCGGTATACAGCGGTATATTATATACACAGGGCTCTATTCACACTATAGGCCGGTATACAGCGGTATATTATATACACAGGGCTCTATTCACACTATAGGCCGGTATACAGCGGTATATTATATACACAGGGCTCTATTCACACTATAGGCCGGTATATTATATACACAGGGCTCTGTTCACACTATAGGTCGGTATATTATATACACAGGGCACTATCCACACTTTAGGTCGGTATATTATATACACAGGGCTCTATTCACACTATAGGCCGGTATACTATATACACAGGGCTCTATTCACACTATAGGCCGGCATACAGCGGTATATTATATACACACGGCTCTGTTCACACTATAGGCCGGTATACAGCGGTATATTATATACACAGGGCTCTATTCACACTATAGGCCGGTATATTATATACACAGGGCTCTATTCACACTATAGGCCGGTATACTATATACACAGGGCTCTATTCACACTATAGGCCGGTATACAGCGGTATATTATATACACAGGGCTCTATTCACACTATAGGTCGGTATATTATATACACAGGGCTCTATTCACACTATAGGCCGGTATATTATATACACAGGGCTCTATTCACACTATAGGCCGGTATATTATATACACAGGGCTCTATTCACACTATAGGCCGGTATATTATATACACAGGGCTCTATTCACACTATAGGCCGGTATATTATATACACAGGGCTCTATTCAATCTATAGGCCGGTATATTATATACACAGGGCTCTATTCACACTATAGGACGGTATATTATATACACAGGGCACTGTTCACACTATAGGCCGGTATATTATATACACGGGGCACTATTCACACTATAGGTCAGTATAATATATACACAGGGCACTATTCACGCTATAGTTCGGTATATTATATACACAGGACTCTGTTCACACTATAGGCCTGTATATTATATACACAGGGCTCTATTCACACTATAGGTCAGTATATTATATACACAGGGCACTATTCACACTATAGGTCGGTATATTATATACACAGGGCACTATCCACACTATAGGTCGGTATATTATATACACAGGGCACTATCCACACTATAGGTCGGTATATTATATACACAGGGCACTATCCACACTATAGGTCGGTATATTATATACACAGGGCACTATCCACACTATAGGCCGGTATACTATATACACAGGGCTCTATTCACACTATAGGTCGGTATATTATATACACAGGGCACTATCCACACTATAGGTCGGTAAATTATATACACAGGGCACTATCCACACTATAGGCCGGTATACTATATACACAGGGCTCTATTCACACTATAGGTCGGTATACAGCGGTATATTATATACACAGGGCACTATTCACACTATAGGTCAGTATATTATATACACAGGGCTCTATTCACACTATAGGTCGGTATATTATATACACAGGGCACTATCCACACTATAGGCCGGTATACTATATACACAGGGCTCTATTCACACTATAGGCCGGTATATTATATACACAGGGCTCTATTCAATCTATAGGCCGGTATACAGCGGTATACTATATACACAGGGCACTATTCACACTATAGGTCGGTATACTATATACCCAGGGCACTGTTCACACTATAGGCCGGTATATTATATACACGGGGCACTATTCACACTATAGGTCAGTATAATATATACACAGGGCACTATTCACGCTATAGTTCGGTATATTATATACACAGGACTCTGTTCACACTATAGGCCGGTATACAGCCATATATTATATACACAGGGCTCTGTTCACACTATAGGTCGGTATATTATATACACAGGGCACTATTCACACTATAGGTCGGTATATTATATACACAGGGCACTATTCACACTATAGGTCGGTATATTATATACACAGGGCACTATCCACACTATAGGTCGGTATATTATATACACAGGGCACTATCCACACTATAGGTCGGTATATTATATACACAGGGCACTATCCACACTATAGGCCGGTATACTATATACACAGGGCTCTATTCACACTATAGGTCGGTATACAGCGGTATATTATATACACAGGGCTCTATTCACACTATAGGTCGGTATATTATATACACAGGGCTCTATTCACACTATAGGTCGGTATATTATATACACAGGGCTCTATTCACACTATAGGTCGGTATATTATATACACAGGGCTCTATTCACACTATAGGTCGGTATATTATATACACAGGGCACTATCCACACTATAGGCCGGTATATTATATACACAGGGCTCTGTTCACACTATAGGCCGGTATACAGCGGTATATTATATACTCAGGGCTCTGTTCACACTATAGGCCGGTATACAGCCGTATATTATATACACAGGGCTCTATTCACACTATAGGCCGGTATACAGCCGTATATTATATACTCGGGGCTCTGTTCACACTATAGGCCGGTATACAGCGGTATATTATATACTCAGGGCTCTGTTCACACTATAGGCCGGTATACAGCCGTATATTATATACTCGGGGCTCTGTTCACACTATAGCGGTGGTAATTGAGATTCTCTAATATAGATGTTCACATATCTGCCGCAGATTCACTCACATTTGGAGGACATCTCAACAGACCCCATAAGAAGTCAGAGGGGCCTTTGGCATTAAGGCCTCATTCCGATGTCCACAAGGTGGAGCGTCTTCCAGTGTCCGTACCACGGCTGCTGGTCAGACGTACAGCATTACTGGCGATGCCGGGCCATTAACCCCTCAGGCTGGCCGGGAATTTTTCAGGGCCAGGTTATTGCTCAGAACACCGGCACTGCCGTCCAGAACCGTAGGCGCTTTTTCACAAGGACTTCTGTCCTCTTGTGACGGGTCCTGCTCAGTAATGACTACAGGACGGTGTCTCCAACCGCCATCATCACGCCCGGCTCCAGAATGCAAGGAGGAGAGGATCCTCAGATTTTGCAGCCTGCGGCCATCAGCCCCACCATACTGGCCCAGACTTCCTGCATAACCCACAAAAGCAGATGTGTACTTTAGGAGGTGGCGGACTTTCCCTGGAGGAGTCTGGGAAAACGGAACGGGCGGCCATATTGAGCAGCTTCAAACTGACAGTCTCTTCTATTTTTAGCGTAATATACAACTTTCATTTTCAGTTTTTTTGGGGGAAAGCAGAAGTAGGGACGAGACGGCAAGCGTGGAGAAAGGGGAAATGATACTGCGATAGAGTGCGGGAACTAAAGGGGTCCTCTCACTTCAGTAAGTTGCATTTATCATGTAGAGAAAGTTAATACAAGGCACTTACTAATGTATTGTTATTCTCCATTTTTCTTCCTTTGCCGGCCGGATACATTTTTCCATCACATTATACACTGCTCGTTTCCGTGGTTACAGACCACCCTGCAATCGATCAGCGGTGGTCGTGCTTGCACACTATAGGAAAAAGCGTCAGCCTCTCTGGTGGCCGGGACCATGGGAGCCACATAGGCTGGTGCTTTTTTCCTATAATGTGCAAGCACAACCACCACTGATGGATTGCAGGGTGGTCTGTAACCATGGAAACGAACGGTGTATACATGTGATAGAAAGATGAATACCGCCAGTAAAGGAAGCAATATGGATGATGTTAATATATTAGTAAGTGTCTTGTATTAACTTTCTCTACATGATAAATCCCACTTACTGAAGTGACACAACCCCTTTAAAGGGCGGCGACGCACAAGGAGCTGCCCGGCTCTGTGACCTCAGCCGTGTAAGGCTACGTGCACGCGAACGTTGTTTGTTTGGATTTTTGCGCGGATAGGATGCAGACCCATTCATTTCAATGGGTCCGCAAAAAATGCGGACAGCACACCGTGTGATCTCCATATGTCCGTTCTGTAGCCCTGCAAAAAATAACGTCCTATTCTTGTTCGTTTTAGGCATTGTTACAATGGATCCACAAAAAAAACTGTCATCCGTTTTTTTTTTTGCGGACCGCAAAACACATACGGTTGTGTGCATGTAGCCTAAACCTGTCTCTCGGGTGTCACGTATTTTCACCCTCTACATAGAGATTATATATATATATACACACACACACACACACATACACCACCCCCAGGTAGAAATGTCAGATTTCTGAAAACCTCCTCCTGCAGTAATGTCTCAGGCAGAGATGTCACTGATTACAGGTGTGGTCTGACTAGACACTGGCTCTTACCACAAGAGGGTGTAAAAGCTCCCAGAGGCTGCTTTTGGGTAGTATACCTCTTGGTGGGAGATCATTGACTGCTAGACATGTCTTTGCCCGGGTGACTGAAAGGGGGGCACATTATCGCACGTATCAATGAGTTGTTCGCCATCGAGGCTGTTCTGACATAGGGGTTGGGTGCAGTGGTTTAAGTGAGGTGAACATGCTCCAGCAGAGGATCATATTGTCCATCATCCAGACACAGACCCTTCTCCCCGGTCCGGACCATTTCCAGGTGTTCAGCAGAAGGACATTTAGGCCCTTTTCACACAGGTGAGATTTCCGCACGGGTGCGATGCGTGAGGTGAGCGCATTGCACCCGCACTGAATCCGGACCCATTCATTTCTATGGGGCTGTGCACATGAGCGGTGATTTTCACACATCACTTGTGCGTTGCGTGAAAATCGCAGCAAGCTTTATATTCTGCGTTTTCCACGCAACACAGGCCCCATAGAAGTGAATGGGGCTGCGTGAAAATCGCAAGCATCCGCAAGCAAGTGCGGATGCGGTGCGATTTTCACACACCGTTGCTAGGAGACGATCGGGATGGAGACCCGATCTTTATTATTTTCCCTTATAACCGGAGTGACATCACCACAGGTCCTGTTCCTGCACACAGCAAAGAAAGGAGACAGAAGGAGATGCCGGCAGCGCGATCAAGTGGATTAAGGCGAGTTAAATTATTATTTTTTTAACCCCTCCATTCCTATTGTACTCTGCAGTCTGTATTCAGAATGCTATTATTTCCCTTATAAAGGAACAAAAACACGTCCCACGGCGCGAATTACCGTCAGCCAGTCACCAGGATCAAGAAGAAATCTTTTTAATGCAGCGATACAACGCGTTTCGGGGAATCACTCCCCTTCATCAGGTACACAGAGCTGCACAAAGTAACAGCACAAGGCTACACATATTTATACTTACAAACATACCGCCCTTAAAGGGTCACAGGGTCAGAAGGGAGGAGATTTGGGTGTTGCCTAAATGATCAGTGGCAAATATAATGTGCATATCTGCAAGCTCTCATAATGAGCCGCCGATGTGCACATTAGAAACACATTTGTATTATATAAAGCTAAAAAAGCACACTGAAAATAGTCCGTTTTGTAAGTGACCTCAAAACAATATGCCCATATGGGGGCCGACCCTATGAGGTGTGCAATAGCAAACGCATCACAGGTTTCTAATCAAATAAGGTGATTGTAAAGTTCTATCAAGACTCTAGGACCTGTGTCACATGACCGGATCCCAGTCACGTGAGAGCCGTTGCTCGGTCACAAGGTAACAAAAGTGGTGAGGGGGCCGTCCTCTCTAAAGAAGCTAGCTCACGTCACTCAACCTGGTATCACATGGCTCACATCACGTGAGTAAGATCCGATCATGTGAGAGCCGTTACCTAGTTACAGGGACACTTGAATGGTGAGAGAGCCGTCTGACTTGCATTTCTATAACCGCACATCGCATAGTCAGGTAGAAACTTATCAGAGTCGTTTTTATAAACCAGAGGGCGCTCTCACTGGAAATCTACTGTGATTCAACAGAAAAAAAACATTTAGAACATTCACAAAAATAGAGGAGGGGAGGAAAAAGAAAAGCATATATTGTGAAGATCACATACATATAATGTTGCCCTACAGATACAATAACTAGATTCCTGAAAAATAAACAATGTTATTAAACATAAATAGGAAGTGGCATGATATGACCTTAAAAAGATTTAAAAAATTGATATATATATATAAAGGTCTACAGCACCCGCTCTTCCCAGGTGGTCTCCCATCCAAGTACTGGCCGAGCCCAACCCTGCTTTGCTTCTGAGATCGGACGAGATCAGGCGTACCCAGGGTGGCATGGCCAATAAATAAAGGAAGGGAAATATAAAATCTGATACTCCTTTTAAGAAAAGAATTAAATAATTTTAGCCACTTATTAGGTTTCTAAATGAGAAAGTCCTTCTACTAAAAGAATAATAATATTAAGAATTAAAAATATATAAAAAGAATTTTTATGTGATTGGGACGTCATCCAATCAAATCACATAATAAATTGACATTGGTCATGCAGGATTTGGGGGATACAGGTGGGTGCATGCGTGCAGTTGGTAAAAGTACACACGCATGCCACCACTATCCCAAAATACCTGATGATTGACAAACATCACCAATTGGTGGCGTGGTTGTCACCCTATTATTTTATCAGAAAGAAGAAGTTCAAGACAGCAGTAATGTAGTTAAGGGTTCTTCTCTCTCCGTATATCAATATATACCCACAGAATTACCCTATGGTGCGCCCATCTGTGTTTTTTTACAGATTTTAAACCAGCCTGATATATTACATTATTTCCCTTATAACCATGTTACAATCTACAGAACACTGATCCCAAACCTGAACTTCTGTGAAGAAGTCCGGGTACCAAACATGCCGGGTTTTCTCACGCGAGTGCAAAACGCATTACAATGTTTTGCACTCGCGCGGAAAAAAATCGTGCATGTTCCCGCAACGCCTCTCTGAAAGAGGCCTTAGTGACACAGCGCCCAGTAGGGGTCCTGCCATTGACAGCCAGCCTCCCTCACCTTAGTTTCCAGTGGTGTTATGGACGAGAAACCTGGACTGGAACCATATCAGCTTTAGAGATGAATCCAGGTTCTGTTTGGGATGGTTCCAGTCTGGAGGTGAGCGCTTTCTATCCTGCCTGTGGAGCGACACACTGCCCCAACTGGGGGGGGAGCCATGGCATACGACAGTCACCCCCTAGTAGTGATGCAAGGGCACTACCACCTCAGTGATATGTGCAGGACCTCCTGCCAGGGCTTCCATACGTAGCAGGATAATGCTCGCCTGCACACAGCAGGGGTTTTTGGGAATGACTCCTCCAGATGACAACACTTCCTCCAGATTTATTACCAATGTGGGGCCATGGGTGTCTCCCGGGTGAGGCGCTGCCCCTTGCTCATTATATCAGAAGGGTCATCAGTGGGTGGTGCCAGATTAGCAGGCATTCTGGATTAAAGGATGGCACATGGACGAGCAGGACAAATGATCGTTCTGTATTTAATCCTGACACAAAGAACATCCCAGAAAATTCTAAAAATACGAGTGTCGCCGTATCCAGCGTGTGCCGCCAAAAGCTCCCATTTCCATTGTACGGAGGCGCTTTAATCAGGACAGCAGAGATCAGCCCGGGTCATTCAGTTATGACAATTGGGCAGTGCTGATTTTGGCAGGGTCCTAACTCCTGCCACCGGCCTCGTAAACTGGTAGATACTGAGATAAAAGGGGGTGCAGTGCACCATCCGCATCACTGTCCAGGCTGATGGAAAGTTCTGCAGCTCTGTCACACTGTCTTACATTGGTGGTAAGTTGCCCTTTTTGGAGCCAGAACACAGATTAGGCAGCTAAGGCTACTTACACACTTGCGGCAGAGGATTCCGGCAGGCACTTCCGTCGCCAGAACTGCCAGACAGATCCGTCAAAATGTATGCAAACTGATGGCATTTGTCAGACGGATCAGGGTCCTGGTCCGTATGACAAATGCATTGAAATGGCGGAAAAACGGATCGAGCATTTTTTTTTTTTTAACATTTTTGCGGTCTGAGCAGGTACAGGATCCGTTTTGCCAAACACATTTCAATCGGAAAAATGCTTGTTCCAGAATTTTGGACGGAGATGAAACCGTAGGCTGCGGTATCATCTCCGTCCTGAAAAGTAAAAAAGACTGAACTGAAGACATCCTGAACGGAATGCTGTCCATTCAGAATGCATGGGGTTAAACCTGATCAGTTTGTTTCCGGTATAGAACCCCTAGGACGGAACTCAATGCCGGAAAAGAAAAACACAAGTGTGACAGTAGCCTTAGGGAAGCATAAAATAGATGCCAGGACACAAAAATGCAAGAGTCCAGTTAACTCCCCCCAGATCACACTGGAGAAGGGGCCAATAGCTGGGACCCAAACCCCCAGATTTGGACGTGAAAACACTATACGACATCATCGAAAACGATATATCCTGCAGGCTTGGCCCCTGCCCCTTCTGGACCAGCTTTCCAGCTGCAAACAGTATATAATTTCTGCCGGATCTGAGACGATCTTCAGAGAATCTCCGTGGTTGGACGTCTCTGGCCAGGATGGAGGACAGTGACCCCTGGTGGGCACGTTGTAACACTGCAGAATTAGATGACGTCCACTACCCCTCCTGCTCCACAAGACGCTGCCTGGTCTCCAGCACTATGTCTTCCATCACCTCCAGCTTCAGGAGATCCTTAATCTGCAAGACAAGAGCCGCACTGATAGAAACAGAGGAAGGAAATGCAGAAAGGGCACTTGAGTGTCAGACATCTCCTGCAGTCCGGACACTGCCTAGGGTCAGACATCTCCTGCAGTCCGGTCACTGCCTAGGGTCAGACATCTCCTGCAGTCCGGTCACTGCCTAGGGTCAGACATCTCCTGCAGTCCGGTCACTGCCTAGGGTCAGACTGCCAGAGAGAGAGTCAGGGATAAACCGTAGACTTTTCAATGACACCCCTTATATTATCAGCCATGACTTCCCAATCACCCCGCTAGACCGCAGAACTTCATCTGTGTGTGTGTGGGGGGGGGGGGCTGTCCCTACGCCGCAGCTCCGACTAGCAAAGCAAGAACCTGGACGGGTCAATCTTGCACTGGTGGTCGCTTCTGCACCTGTGGGGGAAGCCCTGCTGATGAGACAAGTCGATTCGCTCATCTCTAGTGTGAAGAAATTAAGACTGGAGGGATAAGCAGTGACATGTCTGGGGGCCGCTTATCCCTGCTGAAATAACACACAGAGGGCTGTGCTGGAGAGACGTCCACCGCTGGGTGACCCCGTACCTGGTGCGGCAGGGAGGCTTCGTAGCAGTACAGGATGCTGGTGTCGTACAGTAACATCTTCTGCGAGCTCAGTGCCAGGATGCAGTTCCTCAGCCGAGAGATCACCTCCCGATCAGAGAGCGGCAGCGGCTGCAGAAACAGAAGACATGGAAGCTAAGCCTTCATCCTGGTACAATACAAACTCCTGCTCCTCATCAAAGCGATAAAAAACCCGTCCTGACCCAATACTGCTCACAGCTGAGGGTTTGTCACAATTGTATCCAGTCTAGACCAGTGTTTCCCAACCAGTGTGCCTCCAGCTGTTGCAAAACTACAACTCCCAGCATGCCCGCACAGCCAAATGCTGTCCGGGCATGCTGGGAGTTGTAGTTTTGCAACAGCTGGAGGCACACTGGTTGGGAAACACTGGTCTAGACAATCAGTTCCAATCTCTCCTGCCCTGATGTTACAGTGTATCAGCCAGGAGTCGACAAGGGATTGGCTGGACTAGATATCACTGTAACAAACCCTCAGCTCTCAGACATGGCCTTACCTCCAGATTAGTGATGAACCCCCCGGCTTCCTCCTCTGTCTGCTCCGGGGTCGGGTAGAGCCAAATGAAACCATTGTTCCCCAGGATGACGGAGGCTCCGCAGGGGAGGTTATGGAAGTGAGTCTTGCGCCTCTTTATCAGCGATGGCGACACCTGCACCAGGACGCCCTGTCCGAGCTAAGAGCAGAAACAGTACAATGGGGGAAGGGGAGATACGGCGGGTGCCCAGATGACACTGACACAGGGGACAACTTACCTTCCCGTATTTCAGACTGCGAGTGTGTAAGGACAGCGCTCCGTCAGAGTACACCGCCTGCACCTCCGCCTGAGCAAGCGGGTTAAGGGACAGTCAATGCAGAGCCATTACCTCACACAACTCCACTCATCCCCCCAACATAATATCCCTATAATGATTACAGCGATACCACATTTATATAGTTTGTGTTTTAATACAAAAAAAAAACAAAACCTTTGAGAATATTTTTTTTTTCCTTTGCATTGCTATATACAGACGTGGACAAAATTGTTGGTACCCTTTGGTCAATGAAAGAAAAAGTCACAATGGTCACAGAAATAACTTTAATCTGACAAAAGTAATAATAAATTAAAATTCTATAAATGTTAACCAATGAAAGTCAGACATTGTTTTTCAACCATGCTTCAACAGAATTATGTAAAAAAATAAACTCATGAAACAGGCATGGACAAAAATGATGGTACCCCTAACTTAATATTTTGTTGCGCAACCTTTTGAGGCAATCACTGCAATCAAACGCTTCCTGTAACTGTCAATGAGACATCTGCACCTCTCAGCAGGTATTTTGGCCCACTCCTCATGAGCAAACTGCTCCAGTTGTGTCCGGTTTGAAGGGTGCCTTTTCCAGACTGCATGTTTCAGCTCCTTCCAAAGATGCTCAATAGGATTGAGGTCAGGGCTCATAGAAGGCCACTTTAGAATAGTCCAATTTTTTCCTCTTAGCCATTCTTGGGTGTTTTTAGCGGTGTGTTTTGGGTCATTGTCCTGTTGCAAGACCCATGACCTGCGACTGAGACCAAGCTTTCTGACACTGGCTAGTACATTTCTCTCTAGAATTCCTTGATAGTCTTGAGATTTCATTGTACCCTGCACAGATTCAAGACACCCTGTGCCAGACGCAGCAAAGCAGCCCCAGAACATAACAGAGCCTCCTCCATGTTTCACAGTAGGGACAGTGTTCTTTTCTTGATATGCTTCATTTTTTCGTCTGTGAACATACAGCTGATGTGCCTTGGCAAAAACTTCGATTTTTGTCTCATCTGTCCACAGGACATTCTCCCAGAAGCTTTGTGGCTTGTCAACATGTAGTTTGGCATATTCCAGTCTTGCTTTTTTATGATTCGTTTTCAACAATGGTGTCCTCCTTGGTCGTCTCCCATGTAGTCCACTTTGGCTCAAACAACGACGGATGGTGCGATCTGACACTGATGTTCCTTGAGCATGAAGTTCACCTTGAATCTCTTTAGAAGTCTTTCTAGGCTCTTTTGTTACCATTCGGATTATCCGTCTCTTAGATTTGTCATCAATTTTCCTCCTGCGGCCACGTCCAGGGAGGTTGGCTACAGTCCCATGGATCTTAAACTTATGAATAATATGTGCAACTGTACTCACAGGAACATCTAGTTGCTTGGAGATGGTCTTATAGCCTTTACCTTTAACATGCTTGTCTATAATTTTCTTTCTGATCTCTTGAGACAGCTCTTTCCTTTGCTTCCTCTGGTCCATGTCGAGTGTGGTACACACCATATCACCAAACAACACAGTGATTACCTGGAGCCATATATATAGGCCCAATGGCTGATTACAAGGTTGTAGACACCTGTGATGCTAATTAGTGGACACACCTTGAATTAACATGTCCCTTTGGTCACATTATGTTCTGTGTTTTCTAGGGGTACCATCATTTTTGTCCATGCCTGTTTCATGAGTTTATTTTTTTACATAATTCTGTTGAAGCATGGTTGAAAAACAATGTCTGACTTTCATTGGTTAACATTTATAGAATTTTAATTTATTATTACTTTTGTCAGATTAAAGTTATTTCTGTGACCATTGTGACTTTTTCTTTCATTGACCAAAGGGTACCAACAATTTTGTCCACGTCTGTATGACAGCCACAACTTATCTTAATAGAGCTGTGTGAGGGCTCGCTTTTCTGTAGATTTTGGGGTGTGCATGACTTTTTATTCGCTTTTTTGGGGAGGGGAAGTGATGAAAACACTACGAATTAGCCAGTTGCATTCTTTCGATACGCCGCTCACTGTACGGGATAAACACGTCCAGATTTTAGCAGTACGGGTGTTTAGAGATGCAACACTTAAATCTTTCTCTTTATGGTTTTATTTTTTAATATGGGGGAAAGGAGGGTGAATTTAAATTTTTATAAATATTTTAAAACTTTTTTCACACTTTTTGTCCCCCTAGGGGACTTTAGCATCCAACTGGTCCGATCGCTTCTCCCATAGACTGCAATAACTTAACATTGCAGCCTATAGGAGATTCACCAGGCCTGACGGGAACTTCACCATGGCTGGTCTTGGATCCTTAAGAAGGCCCAAGGCTGCCATAGCAAACGTAAGGGTCCCTCGATCTCAGCAGAGAGGAGCCATTCTGTCCCCCGGAGCAAAAAGACCGCTCAGATGCTATGGTTGCAAATGTGCACGATCAGCGTTCTGCCAATTACAGACTCTGCTCCCAGGTAATGGTGTGTAACAGAAGGCACCCAGTGGATACGGCGCCATCTTTAAAGTCCAGGCCGCTGCCGTACATGTACGGCAGAAATCCAGCAGGGGGTTAATACATCTACCTTCAGAGATAAGCGGTGTCGGCCAGCGGTCAATGTACTCCCCCCAGAAGACCTGAACATGTAACAGAGCCTGAAGTCAGACTGATACAGTCCGCTACAATGTATCAATGCTTTCCAGTCACAGAGCATTGTCCAGACTGGATACAACTGTAACAAAACCTGAACCTTTACTAAAGGAGATGCCATGACAGCAGTGTGAACACGGCCCAGGCCAGAGGATACACTGATGAGATCTCCTTCCTGCAGGTAGCTCCTCATGGCCAGTTCATCCTCAGCCGACCTCCTCCTCTGAAAGACAAGACACCAGAGATAAGCCGGGCAGCGAGTAATACCCCGAGGCAGCGAGCCCGCAGCCGTAACCACAAAACCTGAAAGAACACACCGCCGAGAAGATCGACACAGGCAAAAGAACACATCCAACCCACAGAAATCACTGCTAGAGCCACTATTATCTCCGTGCAGGGGAAACACACGTATGTAACACGGACAAACAGGAAGAAGCAACGCACCAGCTCCCCGCCAGGAAGGTTAACAGAGGACAGCAGCAACACGGAGTCCAGGCGCGACTTAGTGTCCACTTTCCACCGCCTCTGCTGCACCTACAAGAGACCAAGGGGGCAGTGTTATAGCAGTTATATTCTTGTACATAGGAGCAGTATTATAGTAGTTATATTCTTGTACATAGGGGCAGTATTATAGTAGTTATAGTCTTGTACATAGGGGCAGTATTATAGTAGTTATAGTCTTGTACATAGGAGCAGTATTATAGTAGTATATTCCTGTACATAGGAGGCAGTATTATAGTAGTTATATTCTTGTACATAGGAGGCAGTATTATAGTAGTTATATTCTTGTACATAGGGAGCAGTATTATAGTAGTTATATTCTTGTACATAGGGAGCAGTATTATAGCAGTTATATTCTTTGAAAATTTTCTTTTTATTAAGAAAAATGGCAAAATGACATACTATACCATCACGCAGTGATAGACAGAGATTGATGAGTAGCATACATCGTTTACAACGTACATAACAGATATGGATAGTGTAACCACATCACAAAAAGCTAGTACAATATGCTATTTACCTATATACCTTTAAATGCACACTAGTCTTGTAGCATGTCTAGCAATTGTAATAACACCGAAATAGAGGGGCAGAAAGGTGGGAAAGTCAGGGAGGGGGGGGAAGGAAGGGGTGGAAGGAGAGAGGGAAGGAGAGAGAGGGGAAAACTGAAAACAATAATCCTTCCATGACACCTGTACATATATTGCACATCATACAGTTAAAGTACAAATTAAATTCGAGTCATATGAGCAGGAACTATGCACCATTAGTTCTGCCATGATCCTGACTACCTGACAATAATGCATGAGTATTACACCACCTAGTGAGCTTCTGAATTGTTGCCTCCAAGCGGAGCCGACCCCTCATCTCTAAATAACAACCATGGTGTCCACAGCTTGACATATTTATTGTGGTTCCTGTCCTCCCAGCTCGCAAGCTCTTCCATACGGCAGATATGATCCACCTTGTTTAGCCAAGCCTCCACAGTAGGGGGCTCCGTACACAACCAGTGCTGCGGGATAAGCAGTCTCGCGGCCTGGAGTAACTGGGTAACTAAGCATCTTTTAGAGGGAGAAAAAGAAGGAGTTGGGAGCCACAGGAGCACAAGGGTAGGAGGCACTTCAATGGTGACTTTTGTTATCTTCTGGATAGCGGACAAGACCCCCTCCCAATAAGGCCGTATTTTAGGGCAGAACCAGAAGATGTGGGATAGAGTCCCTGTATCTTCCAAACATCGCCAACACCTGTCATCCTGTCTCATGCCCCTAATAAACATTTGTTTTGGAGTTAAATACCACTGAGTAAGGACTTTATATGTGTGCTCTTGCACCCTAGTGCACCTAGAGAAGCCGTGAGAGTGTGCGTGTATTCTCATGATATCAGTTTCACTCAGCTCTACTCCCAGCTCAGTAGCCCAGTGCCTCAGGTATTGCGGCATTCCAGGGGAGCGGGGGTTGACCAAAGCCAGATAGCATAGAGAAATCAGCTTGCGCGGAAAGGACTCGCATGTTAAAATTTTCTCAAACCATGACTGGGTAGGCTTATGTCTGTTACCATCAATTAATGGTTTGGAGACCGAGTTGAGCTCGATGAGTTCCAGGAAGTTGCATGATTTAATAAGGCTATGTAATGGATGATGAGCCGCTATGTCACCCGCAGTCGCCCCTAAGAACTCCTCAGTTGTAAACTTGCTCAGTTTTTGCCATGTCGTGGCTATCTGTTTAGCATTGGGCCTTGTAGCAAAGGGAAGAAGATCAGCTGGCATAGAGGGAGAGGGGTTGTGTAAGAGGTTAAGCCTGCCGGATAACTGTTGTATTACTGAAGCAGTGCCTCTAAGCAAAACTTGTGATCTGAGATTAGAAGTAGTGAGACCCCAGAGGCCCGCCCTCTGGACAGCGGAGAGTTGGGCCATCTCTAAGTCGCAACCCCAAGTATGGAGTCTACTGGCATGTAGTTGGATCCATCTTTTCAAATGAATCGCCTGGTAGTATAGGAATGCATCCGGCAAACCAAACCCCCCCGTGCTCTTACGTTGTATCAGCCTGCTATGTGCCAATCTGGCTGACTTCCCCCCCCACAGGAACGTTCTAAATAATCTCCTAACCTGACAGAAAAAAGACATGGGGAGAAAAATGGGCAACATCTGCATTACATAGAGGAGCTTAGGCATAATGAAGGCCTTCAAAAGGTTCTTCCTACCCATCCACGAAACATATGGGATTTTAAGTGAATGGAGCTGTTTCTGTATCTCGCTCAAAAGGGGCTGATAATTTAAGCTAAAAGTTTGGTTTAAATCCGCCGGCAGCTTAATTCCTAGATAAGAAAGATGAGACTCCTGCCAGATAAATGGGGTTGTGCCCTTCAGAGAGGAAACCACTTTGCTCGAAGCAGAAACGTTCATTGCTTCAGACTTCGTATAGTTAACTTTAAAATTAGAGATCCTCCCGTACAGTTCAAAAAGGGATAGAAGATGCGGAAAGGCCTCGACAGGGTTTGAGATCATAACCAGGAGATCGTCCGCATAAGCGGCATTTATGTACTCTACAGAGCTACCTCTGACCTTTAGGCCCCTTATACCGGGGTGCTCTCTTATAGCTTGCAATAATGTCTCCATTACCATGACATATAACGTAGGTGACAGAGGACAACCCTGACGGGTCCCGTTGGTAATCGGAAATGGTTGAGAAAGTGTACCATTCACCCTTATTCGGGCACTAGGTTCATGATAGAGAGACATGACCGCATTTTGGAATTGTTCTGGAATGCCGAATTTATGCAAAGTTTTCCTCATATATCCCCAGCTCACCCTGTCAAAGGCCTTTTCCGCATCCACACCCAGAAGGACTAGTGAGGCCTTTTCCACTTTAGCTAACTGCATTGCTGATAGAACCCTGCACGAGTTCTGGCTTCCCTCTCTTCCAGGCACAAACCCGGCCTGGTCCGGATGAATCAGCTTAGTCAGAAGGGGAGCAAGACGGGAAGCTAGTAGTTTTGCCCAGATTTTGACATCTACATTAAGAAGCGATATCGGCCTGTAGCTGCCACACTGGTTAGGATCTTTACCTGCCTTTGGCAAGATTGTGACTGTCGCCTCCAGGGACTGCTTATGAAGGGTAGAGCCACTTAAGATGGAGTTGCACCAAGTGACCAATCGTGGAGACAGAACTGAGGCCATTTTTTTATAATACCCCACTGAATACCCATCAGGTCCCGGACATTTCCCTATTGGCATAGAATTCAAAATCTTTTCCACCTCGTCTAATGAGACTGGGGCAGCGAGTTTTTCCCTATCACTAGTCTCTAATGTAGGTAAGTTGAGATCCTTCAAAAATTTGTCCGCCGTCTCCTCAATGTCAACCTCTGAGTCACCCTCTGGACATTTTAGACCATAGAGCTTGCTATAGAACTTGTGGAATTCCCTGGCAATATCTGAGGTTCTGTGCAAAAGTTCACCATCCCTATCCTTAATTCCGGCTATATACGAAGCATCTTTCTTCTGCTTAAGGAGCGCCGCCATAAGCTTTGTCCCCTTGTCCCCGTGAGCATAAAACCGGAACTGAGCATACTGATAGGACTTTGCCTGATGATAATTAAGGTGGTCTTTAAGTTTTTTCCTAGTTAGTGCCAGCTCCTGCTGGGCCTCAATCGTTTTAGACTTCTTATGCAGGGACTCCAAGGCTGTTATCCTCTCTAACAGTGTGTGAAACGTTTTTTGTCTTTCTTTCTTTTTCCTACTGCCTAAGGCAATCAATTCCCCCCTTATAACCGCCTTATGCGTCTCCCAGACGGTGGTGACAGAGACGTCGTCCGTGGAGTTCTCCACAAAAAATTGTTGTATTTTTGTCTTAATGTCCCTCACTACCTCCTCATCATCAAGCAGAGTTTCATTCAATCTCCATTGTCGAGAAGGCTGTGGTAATTCAGAGAACACCACGGACGTCGTAACAGGAGCATGGTCAGACACCGTCATAGGATCAATGGTGGAGCTGCTCACCAAGCCAGCGTGGGTGTCAGTAATGAAAATATAGTCTAGCCTGGAATAAACCTTATGTGGGGCTGAAAAGAATGTGTAGTCCAAATCTGTAGGGTGGGTCAGTCGCCAGGTGTCCAGTAGATGAGCCTCTGCTAAATGCTTGTTAATCCTACCAATAGCTGCTTGAGTCAGTTGAGAGGAATGATCAGAAGCATCCATTAGTGGGTTTAAGGCCACGTTAAGATCCCCCCCTACCAAGCAAATACCCTCTGCAAAAGCGGACAGTTTAGACAGTGTGGACCGCAACCAAGCCCCCTGACCCCGATTGGGGCCATATAGACTCGCTAATGTTACAAGTGTAGTCCCTATCTTACCCTTTATGAACATAAAGCGTCCCTCTGAATCGGTTAGAGAGGAAGTAAGGGAGAAGGGGACCCTTTTGGAAATGGCAATCCCCGCGCCCCTGGAAGCTTTGGCATGAGAGCTAATGAACCACTGACTAAAGTAAGACTGTGAGAGTTTGGGAACATGACCTAACTTGAGGTGCAGCTCTTGAAAAAAACGCCTCTCAGTGCGCCTCTTTTTCAATAATCTGATTACCTGCGAACGCTTCTGAGGGGTATTAAACCCCCTCACATTAAACGAGGTACAGTTAACTGCAGACATCATGGTAGAGGTGCATACAAGTATTAGCATACGGTGAAGAATGTGTACATGGACAGGAAAACAGGGGGAACAAACAGGGTAACTCCTTGCTTTGGGCAAGTGCCTTTGTGCCTTTGAGCCAGAAGGTTGCTAAAAGTAACAACACAGAAACTTCTTCAAGCCCAATATGGCCAAAGGGGATGATGGAACTCCTTGCAGGAGCACAGGAACCACCGGTGACATGGTGGGAGCAGGCTGACATGCTCAGTGTCAGGCAAATACTACTCCTGGTCACAAATCAGGGTCTCCGCCCCACAAAGTGTGCCAAATAGATATCACCTCTGTGTGGACAAGCCACTAATTTGACTGCCGGAAAGAATCTGGCTATACATACATAACCGGGAGTAGCAAAACATTATATGTACTCTCTTAGTACCCGCATAAAGAATGCATTGCAACCATAACTACTATGGGGTTCACCCATGCCAACAGTAAGCGGGTGCAACCGCTCAACATGTGCCTGAACGGCACTAACTTGAACCATTTTAATTGCGCTCCAACCCCTTAAGAAGCATTAACTGAGGAGCTTGCATTAACAAAGACCCACATACGACCTGCTGAAAATGTTCAGGTAATTCTCCGATTTGCTCTTGGGCCTTTCCTGGATGGCACCTTCGACCATCTGGAGCATTCAGGGAGTTCTGGGAGCGGGACGCCAGTGTCCGCCGAGGGCAGCCATGATGGTATGTCCTGTGGCGTGGTGTTCAGCAGCTCCTATGCTGCCGGCAGATCACTGGGGGTTCGAATGGTGCACCTCTTGCCGTCCCTGGAAAACGTAAGCCCGAAAGGAAAGAGCCACTTGAAGGGGATCCTGCTGTGGCGAAGAATCTCGGTGACAGGTCTCAGAATTCTTCTCTTGTTCAGGGTTGAAGGCGCGAGGTCCTGGAACAGCAGAATCTTGGTGCCGTCGTATTTAACCTCTCCTTTCTCTCTGGCTGCTTTGAAAATAGCAGCGGTATCAACATACCGCAAGAGGCCGCAAACTACATCACGAGGGGGTTCTCCCTCCCTGGGTTTGGGTCGCAGGGAGCGGTGTATGCGCTCTATTGTAACTGCAGCCGCAGCGTCAGGGCCCAGCAGGGATGTGAAAATGGCGGACGCAGCAGCGGGAAGGTCCTCATGTGGCACCGCTTCTGGCAGGCCTCTGAAGCGTACATTTTTGCGCCTGCTTCTGTTTTCCTGATCTTCAATCAGGGCATAAGCGTGATCCAGGGAGGACAGGTAAGCAGAGCTGTTGTCTCCTAGCACGCGAGCGTGTTCCAGGATGGCCCCTTGTGTAGTTTCAAGCCTCTCGACTCTGTGGCCGATGTGTTTGATGTCCTCTTTTATCTCAGTGAGCTCCTGCATCACCGGCTGTATCACAGACATGAGCGCTTGCTGCAGGAAACGCTTTGAAATAGGTTCGGCTGCTTCAGCTTGCGATCCCTGAGAGCCCTCAGTAAGCGGGCTGTCCGCTCTCTCAGCTTCCTCCATGCCGTCCTCAGGATCCGGCGGCGCCATCTTAGGTCGCTCTGCTACCGGAGCTACAGACCGCTTATTAAAGAATTTCTCCATTTCGGAGGGTCCCCGGTCTTGCTTGAGGGGTTCAGGACGGTCTCCGGGAATATATCTGCCGATTTTCCCCATGTTTATGCAGTCAGTACGCGAAATAAACCACTTTGTGAGGCTATGGAGAGGAGAGCTCTTCTCACATGCGGCCGATCAGGACGCCGGTCAAGCTCCGCCCCCCTATAGTAGTTATATTCTTGTACATAGGAGGCAGTATTATAGTAGTTATATTCTTGTACATAGGAGCAGTATTATAGTAGATATATTCTTGTACATAGGAGCAGTATTATAGTAGTTATATTATTGTACATAGAAGCAGTATTATAGTAGCTATATTCTTGTATATAGGAGGCAGTATTATAGTAGTTATATTCTTGTACATAGGAGCAGTATTATAGTAGTTATATTCTTGTACATAGGAGCAGTATTATAGTAGATATATTCTTGTACATAGGGGGCAGTATTATAGTAGTTATATTCTTGTACATAGGGGGCAGTATTATAGTAGTTATATTATTGTACATAGAAGCAGTATTATAGTAGCTATATTCTTGTATATAGGAGGCAGTATTATAGTAGTTATATTCTTGTACATAGGAGCAGTATTATAGTAGTTATATTCTTGTACATAGGAGGCAGTATTATAGTAGTTATATTCTTGTACATAGGAGCAGTATTATAGTAGTTACATTCCTGTACATAGGAGCAGTATTATAGTAGTTATATTCTTGTACATAGGAGCAGTATTATAGTAGTTATATTCTTGTACATAGGAGCAGTATTATAGTAGTTATATTCTTGTACATAGGAGCAGTATTATAGTAGTTATATTCTTGTACATAGGAGCAGTATTATAGTAGTTATATACTTGTACATAGGAGCAGTATTATAGTAGTTATATTCTGGTACATAGGAGCAGTATTATAGTAGTTATATTCTGTACATAGGAGGCAGTATTATAGTAGTTATATTCTTGTACATAGGAGGCAGTATTATAGTAGTTATATTCTTGTAGATAGGAGCAGTATTATAGTAGTTATATTCTTGTACATAGGAGGCAGTATTATAGTAGTTATATTCCTGTACATAGGAGGCAGTATTATAGTAGTTATATTCTTGTACATAGGAGGCAGTATTATAGTAGTTATATTATTGTACATAGAAGGCAGTATTATAGTAGTTATATTCTTGTACATAGGAGGCAGTATTATAGTAGTTATATTCTTGTACATAGGAGGCAGTATTATAGTAGTTATATTCTTGTACATAGGAGGCAGTATTATAGTAGTTATATTCTCATGTCTTCTTACCTCTGTTATTCGGCCCACCACAATGTCACCAACTTCTCCGTTGTATCTAGGATGAAGCAGAGATCTCTGTAGTTAGACTCGTTGTCCTGTTACATATACACATCACGGTAATGGCGCCATTTGTCACTCCCCCCCCCCCCCCCCTTCTCCCGGTGTCACATTCTCCTGTATTACCGCACCTCGTCTTCAGGGCTCGGACACATATCAGCTTGTTGACTCTCTCCACCACTCCAGCTACGGACGCTAACAGCTTGTCTTCCTCCATGTACGTCCCATGGCCTCTGCAGAAGACACGGATACAGGTTACAGGTAGACGTTCTGCAAAGAATGTTCCACTTATTTTGACAAAGGCATTTAACCCTTGTTGTGCCAGTCACGGGAAAGAGGGGGGGGCGGGCGGGCGGCCCAGCTCACGGGAAAGAGGGGGGGGGCGGGCGGGCGGCCCAGCTCACGGGAAAGAGGGGGGGGCGGGCGGGCGGCCCAGCTCACGGGAAAGAGGGGGGGGCGGGCGGGCGGCCCAGCTCACGGGAAAGAGGGGGGGGCGGGCGGGCGGCCCAGCTCACGGGAAAGAGGGGGGGGCGGGCGGGCGGCCCAGCTCACGGGAAAGAGGGGGGGGCGGGCGGGCGGCCCAGCTCACGGGAAAGAGGGGGGGGCGGGCGGGCGGCCCAGCTCACGGGAAAGAGGGGGGGGGCGGGCGGCCCAGCTCACGGGAAAGAGGGGGGGGCACAGCTCAAAAGGTGTGTGCCCCCCCTCAAACCCTTTACCTCAATATCTTTTCCAGTTGTGGGTGACACATCAGTAATAGTGCGCAGCCCCTTTGACGCAAATTAACAGTTATAACCGGTTGACAAGACTACAACTCCCAGCATGCCCGCACCTCATGAATCCGGTGTCCGTGGTGATGGTGTCCCCGGGAGACACGAGGTGCCAGCTCTTGTCCGCAGCCTCCAGCCCCTCATTCACTCGTTTCCGAGCAGCCGGCAGCCTCATATCCACCGCCATCCTGCAGCCGCACGGCTCGTCACATGGGCGCCGCCATATTCCGGAAATGCACTGCTGACCGGATGTGCCCAGCGTCCATGCTATCTGTGGGCAGAGGTGGGAACAATACTGCGGGCGGACATGATTGTTATTGGCATCTATTCCTGATCTTGGCGCGCCATCTAGTGGACGTAACAAGAGTTTCATCACAGCCTGAAGGGAAAAGCGCGGATTGCAGGTGATGACCAGAGGCCTGTAGTTATAATGCCCCCATAGTGCACCCAGTATTTATAAGGCCCCTTGTAGTGCCCCCAGTATTTATAATGCCCCCTACAGTGCCCCTGTACTTAGTATGTGCTCTATAATGCCCCCAGTACTTATAATGTCTCCTGTAGGGCTCCCAATAATTATCATGCCCCCTATAGTCCCCCACGTAGGTATAATGCCCCCTGAGGCGCTTCTAATAGGTATAATGCCCCCTATACTACCCCAATTGTTATAATTCCCCCTATAGTGCCCGACTTACTTATAATGCCCCTTATAGTACCCCAGTTGTTAGAATGCCCCCTACAGTGCCCCTGTACTTAGAATGTGCTCTATAATGCCCCCAGTACTTATAATGTCTCCTGTAGGGCTCCCAATAATTATCATGCCCCCTATAGTGCACTCAGTTGTTATCATGCACCCTATAGTACCCCACGTAGTCATAATGCTTCTAATAGTTATAATGCCCCCTATAGTGTATCCAATAGTTATAATGCCCCCTGTAGTTCTCCCAATTGTTATAATTCCCCCTATAGTGCCCCACATACTTATAATGCCCCCTTATAGGGACCTCAGTAGTTATAATGTCCCCTTATAGGGACCTCAGTAGTTATAATGCCCCCTTATAGGGACCTCAGTAGTTATAATGCCCCCTTATAGGGACCTCAGTAGTTATAATGCCCCCTTATAGGGACCTCAGTAGTTATAATGCCCCCTTATAGGGACCTCAGTAGTTATAATGCCCCCTTATAGGGACCTCAGTAGTTATAATGCCCCCTTATAGGGACCTCAGTAGTTATAATGCCCCCTTATAGGGACCTCAGTAGTTATAATGCCTCCTATAGTGCACTCAGTTGTTATCATGCCCCCTATAGTACCCCACGTAGTCATAATGCCCCCTGAGGTGCTTCTAATAGTTATAATGCCCCCTATAGTGTATCCAATAGTTATAATGCCCCCTGTAGTTCTCCCAATTGTTATAATTCCCCCTATAGTGCCCCACATACTTATAATGCCCCCTTATAGGGACCTCAGTAGTTATAATGCCCCCTTATAGGGACCTCAGTAGTTATAATGCCCCCTTTCCTCGTATATTACCACAGTATTCCACTGTATTGCCATCCTGAGGACAGCAGTAAAGTTGTATGGTCAGCAGCCACTACATTCGGGGCCCTGGACAAAAAATTCCAGGGCCCAAGCCCCAAATGTTTTGCTCTAGAGACGTCCCTGCCACTACTCCTATCATCCTCTGACTATCTATGACTGTTTATAATTTATACCTGAATTAATTTTAAGTCTGTGTAATTCGCACCTCTGACCACCTGAGGGCGACGAGGTACACATGCTGCAACATGACATGGAATTAATGCAAGTAGTCACCGGTCATGGAGTGTGTAAGTGCCGGAGTCCACGTGGAGCCCAGAATGTTATATTACCGGCCGGTGCGACCGTACTGCGGATCCGTGTCCTGAGACCATAAACTGCAATCAGTGTCCTCAACTAAAACACTTGTTATTTTTATATTCTGGTCCTGTTTTATTTATTTTTTAACCGGTTCCTCCTTATGTTATTGTATTTGTGTTATATATTTTTATATAGTTGTCATTTTTATGATATATATATATATATATATATATATATATATATATATAATTGGCCACCCTTGCTCCTCCTACTTCCTCTGCCAGCCCCTCCCTTTCCTTTTTGATTGACAGGGCCAGATGAGACGACCAGGCAGGAACCTGGAAGGAGAGCGAGGGGCTGGCAGAGGAAGCAGAAGCAGTAAGGGTGCACCAAGTCGCTTAGCCCGCCCTTGGTGCACTTGACCGCTCATTTGCATATGTATTAAAAGTATTTTTTGCTTTGTCATTACATTTAGATGAACAAGACGTACAAGACGTTGTGCCTGGTTTAATAGTGAACGTCCTGGTGACATACTGCAGATGGACCCTCTTTATGGTAGGCCTTCCATAATTACACTTAGAGATATTGTTCTGTTCTCTTCACATAATTAGCAACCACCAGGGGGCGATATTCCAGGGACGCCCAAGTCAAACTCTGGTTAGATGGAGGGCTGCTTTGTATGTTAGCCTATGTTCTGCCTATAGAGGGCACCACCGAGCAGGTCTGTATCGCACGGGCACATATGGACTCTGGATATCTATAGGTATTTCCTATAGAGCCACAATCTCTACCAGTAGAAGGTCTGCTTGTTAAATGTAAGCATTGGCTCTACCTATAGGGGGCGCCACATCAGGAACTTTTGGGTCTATTCATTACTCGTACATTAAGCATATGCCATTCCAGTAGGGGGCGCTGAGGTGAAAGCTAATATTACATATGACCTTGCATTCTACCTATAGGGGGCGCTCTGTTACTCCCATTTACATAGTAAGAAAATGATCAGATTTGCATCCCAAAAACCATTGCAAAGACTCTCCCTAAGTTTTATAAAAAAATTCTGTAAAATTTGCGACAAAACCAAAAAATTTATATCACGGTTTCAGGCCTCGGTGTGCAGCGTGGCGTTCCCAAAACTCATTATATTGGGGCAAGAAATTTAAAAAAACGAAAGAATAAATCTACAGGTTGTTTCCTATGTATAAACCTGAGGTTTGGATGCAGGATGAGGCCCCCGCGTCTACAGACGACTGGAGAGGTGAGAGAAGAACCTAAACCCAGGAGAAATCCCCCCAAATATCCCATCAACACTCAGAGGAACAATATAATTATATCTGGAGGATCCGGAGAACGTGCTGCAAAGCATCATGGGAACGTAGGTAAATCTATAAGGGATGTGCACTGCTAACTGACTACTGACCCACAAGAGGAAACCCCAAGGAGGAGCATTATGTCGTATCACCCCTTCTTCATCTGATGGGCTTTGTCATACACTTATTGACCCCGGTCTCTAAATGCGAATCAGAGATCAAATGTGAGAAACGATGTTATCTACAACGAGTTTATATAAAGGTAAATTACTATCAAATTCTGGGGGAGATATAAAAACTATAATACTGCTCCTATGTACAAGGATATAACTACTATAATACTGCTCCTATGTACAAGAATATAACTACTATAATACTGCTCCTATGTACAAGAATATAACTACTATAATACTGCTCCTATGTACAGGAATATAACTACTATAATACTGCTCCTATGTACAAGAATATAACTACTATAATACTGCCTCCTATGTACAAGAATATAACTACTATAATACTGCCTCCTATGTACAAGAATATAACTACTATAATACTGCTCCTATGTACAAGAATATAACTACTATAATACTGCCCCTATGTACAAGAATATAACTACTATAATACTGCCTCCTATGTACAAGAATATAACTACTATAATACTGCTCCTATGTACAAGAATATAACTACTATAATACTGCCTCTTATGTACAAGACTATAACTACTATAATACTGCATCCTATGTACAAGAATATAACTACTATAATACTGCTCCTATGTACAAGAATATAACTACTATAATACTGCCTCCTATGTACAAGACTATAACTACTATAATACTGCCTCCTATGTACAAGAATATAACTACTATAATACTGCTCCTATGTACAAGAATATAACTACTATAATACTGCTCCTATGTACAAGAATATAACTACTATAATACTGCTCCTATGTACAAGAATATAACTACTATAATACTGTTCCTATGTACAAGAATATAACTACTATAATACTGCTCCTATGTACAAGAATATAACTACTATAATACTGCTCCTATGTACAGGAATATAACTACTATAATACTGCTCCTATGTACAAGACTATAACTACTATAATACTGCTCCTATGTACGAGAATATAACTACTATAATACTGCTCCTATGTACAAGAATATAACTACTATAATACTGCTCCTATGTACAGAGAATATAACTACTATAATACTGCTCCTATGTACAAGATATAACTACTATAATACTGCTCCTATGTTACAAGAATATAACTACTATAATACTGCCTCCTATGTACAGAGAATATAACTACTATAATACTGCTCCTATGTACAAGAATATATAAAAACTTTGTTAAAACTACTAATACTGCTCCTATGTACAGAATATAACTACTATAATACTGCTCCTATGTACAAGAATATAACTACTATAATACTGCTCCTATGTACAGAATATAGACTACTATAATACTGCTCCTAGTGTACAAGAATATAACTACTATAATACTGCTCCTATGTACAAGAATATAACTACTATAATACTGCTCCTATGTACAAGAATATAACTACTATAATACTGCTCCTATGTACAAGACTATAACTACTATAATACTGCCTCCTATGTACATAATATAACTACTATAATACTGCGCCTATGTACAAGAATATAACTACATATACTGCTCCTATGTACAGAGAATATAACTACTATAATACCTGCTCCTATGTACAAGATATAACTACTATAATACTGCTCCTATGTACAAGAATATAACTACTATAATACTGCTCCTATGTACAAGAATATAACTACTATAATACTGCCTCCTATGTACAAGAATATAACTACTATAATACTGCTCCTATGTACAAGAATATAACTACTATAATACTGCCTCCTATGTACAAGAATATAACTACTATAATACTGCTCCTATGTACAAGAATATAACTACTATAATACTGCCTCCTATGTACAAGAATATAACTACTATAATACTGCTCCTATGTACAAGAATATAACTACTATAATACTGCTCCTATGTACAAGAATATAACTACTATAATACTGCCTCCTATGTACAAGAATATAACTACTATAATACTGCTCCTATGTACAAGAATATAACTACTATAATACTGCTCCTATGTACAAGAATATAACTACTATAATACTGCTCCTATGTACAAGAATATAACTACTATAATACTGCTCCTATGTACAAGAATATAACTACTATAATACTGCTCCTATGTACAAGAATATAACTACTATAATACTGCTCCTATGTACAAGAATATAACTACTATAATACTGCTCCTATGTACAAGAATATAACTACTATAATACTGCTCCTATGTACAAGAATATAACTACTATAATACTGCTCCTATGTACAAGAATATAACTACTATAATACTGCCTCCTATGTACAAGAATATAACTACTATAATACTGCTCCTATGTACAAGAATATAACTACTATAATACTGCCTCCTATGTACAAGAATATAACTACTATAATACTGCTCCTATGTACAAGAATATAACTACTATAATACTGCCTCCTATGTACAAGAATATAACTACTATAATACTGCTCCTTATATACCCTTAAGAATATAACTACTATAATACTGCCTCCTATGTACAAGAATATAACTACTATAATACTGCTCCTATGTACAAGAATATAACTACTATAATACTGCTCCTATGTACAAGAATATAACTACTATAATACTGCTCCTATGTACAAGAATATAACTACTATAATACTGCTCCTATGTACAAGAATATAACTACTATAATACTGCTCCTATGTACAAGAATATAACTACTATAATACTGCTCCTATGTACAAGAATATAACTACTATAATACTGCTCCTATGTACAAATATAACTACTATAATACTGCTCCTATGTACAAGAATATAACTACTATAATACTGCCTCCTATGTACAAGAATATAACTACTATAATACTGCTCCTATGTACAAGAATATACTACTATAATACTGCTCCTATGTACAAGAATATAACTACTATAATACTGCTCCTATGTACAGAATATAACTACTATAATACTGCCCTATGTACAAGAATATAACTACTATAATACTGCTCCTATGTACAGAATATAACTACTATAATACTGCTCCTATGTACAAGAATATAACTACTATAATACTGCTCCTATGTACAAGATATAACTACTATAATACTGCTCCTATGTACAAATATAACTACTATAATACTGCTCCTATGTACAAGAATATAACTACTATAATACTGCTCCTATGTACAAGAATATAACTACTATAATACTGCTCCTATGTACAAGAATATAACTACTATAATACTGCTCCTATGTACAAGATATAACTACTATAATACTGCTCCTATGTACAAGAATATAACTACTATAATACTGCTCCTATGTACAAGAATATAACTACTATAATACTGCTCCTATGTACAAGAATATAACTACTATAATACTGCTCCTATGTACAAGAATATAACTACTATAATACTGCCCTATGTACAAGAATATAACTACTATAATACTGCTCCTATGTACAAGAATATAACTACTATAATACTGCTCCTATGTACAAGAATATAACTACTATAATACTGCTCCTATGTACAAGATATAACTACTATAATACTGCTCCTATGTACAAGAAATAACTACTATAATACTGCTCCTATGTACAAGAATATAACTACTATAATACTGCTCCTATGTACAAGAATATAACTACTATAATACTGCTCCTATGTACAAGAATATAACTACTATAACTGCTCCTATGTACAAGAATATAACTACTATAATACTGCTCCTATGTACAAGAATATAACTACTATAATACTGCTCCTATGTACAAGAATATAACTACTATAATTACTGCTCCTATGTACAAAGAATATAACTACTATAATACTGCTCCTATGTACAAGAATATAACTACTATAATACTGCCTCCTATGTACAAGAATATAACTACTATAATACTGCCTCCTATGTACAAGAATATAACTGCTATAATACTGCTCCTTGTACAACAATATAACTACATTCTTTCCATCCACACAAGAGGAGATTGAAGTCCACTATGTTCTCGGTTTTGTTCTCTTTCTCTAGGACTTACGGTAAGTATTCCAGTGATGAGGTAGCTGTATTATTTCCCCCATGCATGTCCATCTTTCTGTCACACCTGGGACCCCAGAGGTTGACATTACTAGTAGGCAGCACCGCTGGCGTCCTATCTCCCTGGTATCAGTTTGGGCCACTGGGTTGAGGAGAATCTGCCAATGGCGGCTCGTTCGGCGTGACGAAATCATGTTTTTTAGGAAGGATTGTGCAAGCAGGTAGGGACAGTGATACTGGCGGAGTTCAGGACTTTACTGTTCCTTAAAATTACACCATCTCATATTCATCTATGTATCTATCTGATATCCATCTATCTATTGGGGGGATTCGCTCTGGTAGTTGTGATAAGCGGGTGCAGTACAGAGGCAAAGTATAAGTTCATAATTTAAATGTCCGTGTTTATTCACACATAAGGTCAGACACAAAACACTCTTTGCAGGGTTGGTGTTTGTTCACACCGAGTAGAAAGTTCATGCATAACCAAAAACGTCACCTTGTCGGCGGTTCTGCCTCCCGCAGTCCAAATGCAGGCTTTAGGTGGCTGCTCTTCCAACACACAGGTCTTAGCTGTTCAGCCCAGCACAGGGCTCGGATCACAACACACAGGGCATTCTCTGCTGCTGAGTCCAGCTGCCTTTTTAAGGATAGCCAGGTGCTGTAAAAACCCGGCCTGGAATGGGGGGAGTAGTCACCCACCCAGCACTTTTACTACTTCCGATAACAGCCGTCCCGGATCAGCTATTTACAGCCATACTAAATAGCAAAAAGTGTCAATCCGCATTAACTGCCGCTGACATATGAAAATACCGGCTCTTACTTCACAGAGGCCAAGAACCTTGGCAACACATACCTTCCATCAATGCCGGACCCTTGCGCCTTCCTACATATCTCTCTCCTTTGTTCAACCATGAGGGGGTGAACACACGCCAGACAGTGTACCCGGGACAGGGCATCTGCGTTTCCCAGTAACCGGCCTGCCCTGTGTTCCACCGAAAACGTAAAGTTCTGTAAAGCGAGAAACCATCGGGTGACCCGGACATTTCTGTCCTTGGCCTGGCTCATCCACTTGAGGGCAGTGGTCGGTCACCAGACGGAACTTCCTCCCCAACAGATAATAGCGGAGAGACTCGAGTGCCCACTTGATGGCCTGGCACTCTCTCTCCACTATACTATACCTGGTCGCTGCTGGGGTGAGCTTACGGCTGAGGAAGACAACGGGATGTTCCTCCCCATTGACTTCCTGAGACACTACAGTACCGAGGACTACTTCGGAGGCATCGGTCTGTACTATAAACTCCCTTTTGAAGTCGGGCGTCACTAAAACCGGCGACCCGCACAGGGCCGACTTCAAAGCAGAGAAAGCCTCTTATGCCCAATCATCCCAGCGAACCATCGTTGACTTGTGTCCCTTCAAGAGTCCTGTCAAGGGCGCGGCCAATTGGGGAACAAACCTCATGTAATAGCCCACCATTCCCAGGAATGACTTTACTTGCCGGGAGGTGCCAGGTCGGGGCCAATTCCGTATCTCCTCTATTTTGTTCACTTGGGGATTGATGACTCCGCGCCCAATTATATACCCCAGGTACTTAGTCTCCTCTAACCCTATCGCACATTTTTTGGGGTTAGCGGTTAGGCCAGCTTTCTGAAGGGAGTCCACTACAGCCTGCACTTTGGGCAGGTGACTTTCCCAGTCGGTACTGTGGATGACAATATTGTCCAGGTAAGCCAAAGTGTACCGATGTGGACGAAGCACAATTTCCATTAGTCGCTGACTGGGTGGCGGGGGCGCTATGCAGACCAAAGGGTAACACCTTGTACTGATACTGCCCCTCAGGCGTGATGAAGGCCATTTTCTCCTTGGCAGCCTCCGTTAAGGGCTCCTGCCAGTACCCTTTCGTGAGGTCCAAAACAGAAAAGTACCGGGCTTGTCCTAACCTCTCGATGAGCTCATCCACCCGAGCATGGGATACGCATCGAATTTGGAAACCTCGTTAAGTTTTCGAAAGTCTTTACATAACCGCAATGTCCCGTCCAGCTTGGGTAGTAATACTATAGGACTAGCCCAATCACTTTTTGACTCCTCAATGTCGTCTAGCTGCAACATCATCTGCACCTCCTCTGATATGGCTTGTCGCCGAGCCTCGGGCATCTGGTCTGGTTTTAATCGGACTTTTGCCTGAGGCTCAGTGACAATGTCATGCTGGATTTTGGAAGTGCGTCCAGGGAGGTCCGAGAACACATCCGTGTTCCGACTAACGAACTCCCTGTTCTCCTGAGTCTGTTTAGAGGAGAGGCTGTCAGCAGTTCTTACTGTGGCAGCCGCCTCTCTTGCATCAGACAGAGGGGCCGGTACCTCTTCTAAAAAAAAACGGCCTCGGGCTGTCTTCTGTGCAGGTTTCCCTATCTTTCCACGGTTTGAGTAAATTCCCATGGTAAACCTGCTCCGGCTTTCGCCTCCCTGGCTGGTGTACCTTGTAGTTTACCTCACCAACTTTTTCAAGTACTTCATAGGGCCCCTGCCACCTAGTCAGTAACTTACTGTCCATGATCGGCACCAGAACCAAAACCCAATCACCCGGGTTAAAGATCTGGACCCGAGCCTGCCGATTATAGACCCGACTCTGGGCTCGCTGAGCGGCCTCCATATGTTATCAAGAGGCAACACGGTATCCGCTGTTGCATCTGGGTGACGTACTCAATGACACTTCTATGTGGAGTGGGTTGTTGTTCCCACGCCTCTTTGGCCACGTCCAAGAGACCGCGAGGGTGTTTGCCATATAGCAGTTCGAAGAGCGAGAACCCAGTAGAGGCCTGGGGCGAACATGAGCCAGGGCAGAAGGAGGTCCCAGTCCTTCCCATCTTTAGACACTACCTTTTTTCTACATATTTTTTCATGTTTGGTTAAACCGTTCTACCAGACCGTCTGTTTGCGGATGATGCACAGACGTCCGAAGCTGTTTCATGTGCAGTAATTTACAGAGTTCCATCATTGACCTTGGACATAAAAGGGGTCCCTTGGTCGGTCAGAACCTCTTTAGGTAGTCCTACTCGGGAAAACATTTCCATTAACTCCTTAGCTATGAGTTTGGCCGAGGTATGTAGCAGTGGCACCGCCTCCGGGTACCGGGTGGCGTAGTCTAGGATGACCAAGATGTGTTGGTTCCCTCTAGTGGACTTCGGTACTGGTCCTATATGATTCGTAGCGATTTGCTCGAACGGAACCTCGATAATCAGGAGAGATACTAGGGGACTACGGAAATGTGGCTGGGGCTGGTTATCTGGCAGGTCGGGCAAGACTTACAAAACTCTTCCACCTCTCTGAACACACTGGGCCAGTAAAACCACTGTAGTATCCGGTCCTGCGTTTTCTGCCATCCCAGGTGTCCCCCAAGAACATGTTGGTGGGCTAGCTGTTCAACATGCTCCCCCCATAGTTGGTTTACCCGATACAGCATCTTCTGATGAACCACAAAACTGGGAAACACTAACTCTGCCCCGGTTGTTGTGGTTCACCATCAACTATTACAACATTCTCCCAGGCCCAAGATAGCATTAGGTCCCGGTGTTGTGCTGTACCGAAATTTTCCCCGGAGACTTTGAGGTCTGCCAACTCAGGACCCGGCGGAAAATCCTCTACGTCTCCTACCATTACACTTAACGGGGTTGTCTCCCCCTCTTCCACCGTAGTGGCGGCCACCCCTACCGCTAGCCCTCTGGTCTCAGGTTCCCAGGGTTCGGGCCTCCCCCCTGAGCCAGGCCACTCTCATGGGTATCGGTAACTTTCGTATCAGGCCACAGTGCCGGGAAACCCGGGAAGTCTCTCCCAATTATAAGATCATAATGTAAATTGGTGGCGACGGCCACTTCGTGCGTCCACCTGCCGGCCACCGTGGACAAAGACACCAGAGCCATGGAATAGTCCTTTAAGTCCCCATGGATGCACACGACCCCGGCTTTTCGGCCAGTATACTCGGCGGGCTGCACCAGGGAAGCTCTTACCAGGGACACTAGACTCCCTGAGTCCAGCAGAGCTACCGCCAGAGTGTCTCCCACTTGCACCTGGCACAAGTGGTTGTTGTCTCTAGTCTCTGGGGTACCCGTTGAACACAGCTTCCTGGCATACAAGGAGTGGCGGTAGCCATAGTTAGTATCCATGGGTTCGCCCCGATGGGGACAGTTGGCCCTTATGTGTCCGGGCTCCTGGCACTGCCAGCATACTATCGGAGCTAGGTCTGTAGGGGGTATATCCCGGGCGGGTTTTTCTGGCACCAGTCTGTGGGTCTGGGGTGGAGATTTCCGGGGTTTGATGGCCCCCCTCCCAAAAGAACCCCCCTGTAGATTCCTAGTAGCCTCATAGCGCTCCACCAGGTCGACCATCTCCAGGGCATTACCAGGAGATACCTGGCCGATCCAGTGCTGGAGAGGGTACGGCAAAGCCCTCCAGAATACATCAGACGGTCCAGCATAGCAGTGGGACTCAGGGTGCAGCCATTTTTGCAACTGGTGTAATAGATCATAGTACTGAGGTCTCGCGGGTTCATCTGGGTTAGACTCCCACCGATGCACCCGCTGGGCCCGGACCAACACATTCACCCCCAGTGTTGCCAGAATCTCACCCTTTACTGTCGGGTAGTCGGCCGCTTGATCATCTGGTAAGTCGAAAAACACCTGCTGGGGTCCGGATGCCAGGAACCGAGCGACGACCTCAGCCCACTGATCTCGGGGTAGTCTTTCCCTCACAACCACCTTTTCGAACACCACCAGATAGGTCTCGATGTCCACCGAGGGGGTCATCTTAGGGATTGCCGCACAGACCACTTTTCGGGCATCATGGACGCTCTGGGATGCTCCTGCCGCTTACATGTTGTAACAGCAGCTGGTTGGTTCCCTGCTGCCGCTGATTAGCCTCCCGCTGCTGCAGGTTAGCCTCCACAAGAGCTTTCACGACAGCCTCCATTTTGTCGAGAGACACAGGTTGTAATCTCGCTGGTTTGATGTAAGACATACAACCGTGCCCGGAAAAACAAAAATATTTCGGCCTTCACGCCAGCCTCACTGCGCTTGCCCGCATCCTCCACCAATTGTGGGGATTCGCTCTGGTAGTTGGGATAAGCGGACGCAGTACAGAGGCAAAGTATAAGTTCATAATTTAAATGTCCGTGTTTATTCACACATAGGTCAAACACAAAACACTCTTTGCAGGGTTGGTGTTTGTTCACACTGAGTAGAAAGTTCATGCATTACAAAAAACGTCACCTTGTCGGCGGTTCTGCCTCCAGCAGTCCAAATGCAGGCTTTAGGTGACCTGCTCTCCCAACACACGAGTCTCGGCTTTTCAGCCCAGCACAGGGCTCGGATCACAACACACAGGGCGTTCTCTGCTGCTGAGTCCAGCTGCCTTTTTAAGGACAGCCAGGTGCTGCCAAAACCCGGCCTGGAACGTGGGAAGTAGTCACCCACCCAGCACTTTGACTACTCCCAATAAGAGCCGTCCCGGATCAGCTATTTACAGCCATACTAAATAGCAAAAGTGTCAATCAGCATTAGCTGCTACTGACATAAAAAAATACCGGCTCTTACTTCACCGAGGCCAGAAATCTTGGTGACACATACCTACCATCAATGACGACCCCTTGTACTTTCCTACACTATCTATCTGTCTCATATCTATCTATCTTCTATCTATCTCATATCTATCTATTATCTCTCTATCTGTAGCATATTTATCTATCTATTTCATTATCTATCTATCTCCTATAAATCTATCAAAAAAGCTTGATTGACGGGTCTAAATTATACATTAGTTTTGCCAAAGCATGTGGGAAATAGGGGGTTGAGAAATGGGGACAAACCCGGGGTCGGTGTATAAGTCGGTGGCGTATCATGACAGGGGGGAAGGGGTGCGGACACACCCTGGGTCGGGGTATCTGAGCCCATGGCATACCAGGCTCCTCTCAGTCTGTGGCAGGCACTGATATATTGTGCTGCTATGTCCACAGTGTTCTCTTCCTCTCCCAGCAGGATGGGCAGCTTCTCTTCCTCCTCCATGGAGCTGAAGTCTGGGAGTAGATCAGAGAGTCTCCTAAAGTAGATGTCCCTCACTGCTGAGTATTTGGGACAGTATATCAGGAAGTGGGCCTCATCCTCCACCACCTCCAGGGGGCACTGCTGGCACAGTCTGCTTTCTATAGGTATGTAGTTCTGTCGATGCCGTCCGGATTCGACGGCCAGGCTGTGGGCGCTCAGTCTGTAGCGGCTCAGGATTTTCCGGTCTCTGGGGTTCCCTAGGCTCTCCAGATATGGGGCCAGTTTGTAGTCTCTCTGCAGGCTCTAGTACACCGTCAGCTTCTGGGATGCTCTCACCTCCTTCCTCCATTCACTGACATATTCCTCTTGTCTCTTGTTTACTGTGTTCCTGATCCCGGCTTTTGTGAGGTGGTGTGGGGTGACTATCTGGTCGGGCTGGGTTCCATTAAGTTGATTTTGGGGCTTTGCCTTGCCTGGGATCCCTTGTTGTAGCAAGGCTTTATGGTGATGGGAGCCTTCACTACTACCATGTAGATGGCCCCAGAATGGTAGCGCCCTCTTCTGCATTGTAAAGTGTAGAGTGAATCTGCCCAGCCCCCCTTGACTGGCACTGTTAGAGGTTCTCCGATGGACCTGGAGGAGATGCTTACAGAATTCCAGGTGGAATATTTCTGTTGGACTGGAATCCTATCTTGACCAGTCGGGGTACGTGTGAGGGCCCCAGACTTCACTGCCATACAGGAGGATTGGTGCAATGATGAAGTCAAAGATTTTAAGCCAGCCCCTCACGGGTGCTTTGAGGTGGTACAGTCGTCTTCTGACGTTGTAGAAGGTCTTGCATGCTTTGTCTTTCAGCTCCTCAATGGCTGATTTGAAGCTCCTAGTTTGGTCAATTATCAGGCCCAGGTAGGTGTACCTGTTGGTGGCTGTAGGAGGGCGGTTGTGTAGCGTGAAGGTCGGGGGCCCGGCTGACTTTGTTTTCCTTCCCTGATGGGAAGGGCCCATGTGGTGCTGAATTTCTCCAGAATGACTAGCTGGTCTTGGAGACCTTTCTCAGTTGGTGATAGTAGGAGAAGGTCATCCGCATAGAGGAGAAATTTCACCTCAGTGTCATGGAGGATGAGACCTGGTGTTGAGGAGGACTCCAGAGCCGCTGCCAGCTCGTTGATGTAGATGTTAAAGAGAGTTGGACTGAGGCTGCAGCCCTGTCTGACTCCTCGGCTCTGCTGGAAGTAACGCCGTTCTCCTCCCATTTACCTTCACGCTGCATCGGTTCTCGGTGTAGGAGCTTTTGATGGTGTCGTATGTCTTTCCTCCTATTCTGCTCTCCAATAGCTTCAGGAGCAATCCCGGGTGCCACACCGAGTCACAAACAAGCGTATATCTTTACCTTCTTTGTGTTGTGGACATGGCTCTGGATGAGCGGTGCAGGGTGTAGACGTGGTCTGTGGTGCGGTGGTTTGGCATGAACCCTGCTTGGCTTTTACTGAGAACATTGTGCTGGGTGAGAAAGCCGAGGATTCTCTGGTTCAGGATACTGTTAAATAGTTTCCCCAGATTGCTGCTGACACATATCCCTCGGTAGTTGGCGGGTCATACCTGTCCCCGCTCTTGTGTATTGGGGTTATGACACCTTGGTTCCAGGCTTGGGGGAAGTAGCCAGCGCTCAGCACAATGTTGTACAGTTTTGCTATGGCTACCTGCATTGCTGGTGGGCTGTACTTAATCATTTCGGGTGGGATGCCATCTGTGCCGCTGGCTTTCTTACCTCCTATGGTGGATATTCTCTCTGATATCTCCTGCAGTGTTATGGGTGAGTCTAGCAGGTTTTGGAAATCTTTAAGTATCTCTTCCATGCTCTTCAGTTTTGACCTAATTTGTTCTTGGTCTGGGTTACGTTCTTCTTTTGGAATGTCTCTGTAGAGGTCTCTGAAATGATGATGTTGCCGTTCTGAATATGGAGGTTGTTTTTCTTCTCATTTGTGCCCAGGTGGTTCCATAGTTCCCAGAAGGAGTTATCTTGGAGGGCATCTTGAAGCTGTGGTGTAAGTTTGGTTGAGGTATATTCTTGCTTTTTCCTTCTGAGGAGGGTTTTGTGTTGCCTCTGCGTTGTGTCGTAGACTTCCCGCAGGTTGGTGTTGTCGGGATCTCTATCTCAAGGTCTTCCGTACATCTCTGCGCTCCTCATCAAACCAAGCGTTGGGGTTATCTTCTTTTTGCTTCAGGTGGCCATACTTTTTCAGGTCAGCCATTTCTGCCATGGCGTAAAATATGTTATTAAGATCTCTTACAGCTTGGTTGACTCCTTCTGGGTTTATCTCGAACACCTTGTTGTTGAAGTAGTAGAGCATCCCTTGGATTTCTGGTTTATTGTGCGCCTCTTTATATTTCTGAGCCGAGGTCTTGGACCACCTATAAGATGGAGGCAGTTTGAAGAGCTGCTGAGGTATTTGTCCTGGTGGTTTGTTTGTTGACCTAATATATAGAGATGTTTGGTTGTGATCAGACAGGTGCGATTGTGGGCTGACTATGAAGGCCCCAATGTTTCCGGGGTCCATGTCTGTGATGGTGTAGTCCACGACGCTGCTACCCACATGGCAGTTTAATGTAGTCCTTCCTAGAGAGTCTCCCTTGGTATCTCTCTATCCGTCTCATATATATTTATCTTCTATATAATTATGATCTCTCAGTTATCATTATTACATTTCTGTGACTTTTCCTCATCGTTTTTCTATCTGATGCGGATGTTTCCGCCTCATCTCTAGACCTTTCTGCTGTCATCTCATTCAGAACATAAAAGCTCCATTTTCCATCTTTACGATATAACTTGCGGCTTCGCCGCGTCACCTGGGAAAGCGTTATAATTTCATTATATTATTTCCAGAATGTGTCGGGCGGCGGCGTTGCGGTGAGCGAGGCTTTCAGCGCTGGATTTCGTGTTGTCTCCGCTGCCTTTTCATCGCCTTGTTGTACCTGTATTTTGAGACGTTTCAGCGCGGCGCCCCGCTGTGCGAGACACGAGGATACGAGGCGCTGTCAGCCAACAAGTCCATTCTAATGCCTGACACTGGCGTCTATTCATTGCCGGTAATAGGTGCTTACAGCCCGTCCTCCGCTACAGGATGAGCCCGCGCCTCGCTCGCAACGTGTCACCTCATGACGCTCAGAGGTCAACGTCACACAGAGAATATGTGACAGTCCCCTCCCCCACTTATTGCCTGACACTTCATCAAGGCGCCTGTCCCTTTAATAACAGCGTCAGGTTCTGAAAGGTTCCAGCTTCTCTGGATGAGACGGCGCTTCTTTTGTTTGCATTTGTCATTTTTCCGATAAAGTATAATTCATCACCGATGATAATAGCCGAGCGCGAAGTATAACGGCGCGGATAGAAGAAGTCACATAGAGCGGTAATGACGGGGTAGAGTCAATAGATTAAGAGGGAGATGGTGTACGGATGTAATTAATAGATAGATAGATAATAGATAGATAGATAGATAGATATGAGATAGATAGATAGATAGATAGATAGATAGATAGATAGATAGATAGATAGAAGATAGATAGATAGATATGAGATAGATAGATAATAGATAGATAGATAGATATTAGATAGATAGATATGAGATAGATAGATAGATAGATAATAGATAGATAGATAATTAGATAGATGATAGATAGATAGATATGAGATATATAGATAATAGATATGAGATATATAGATAATAGATATGAGATATATAGATAATAGATATGAGATATATAGATATTAGATAGATAGATAGATAGATAGATAGATATTAGATAGATAGATATGAGAGAGATAGATAATAGATATGAGATCGATAGATAGATATTAGATAGATAGATAATAGATATGAGATCGATAGATAGATATTAGATAGATTGATAGATAGATAGATAGATATACCAGAGGCTGCAGAGGGAGTACAAACTCCCCAATCCCGTAGACTGAGCGCCCACAGGCTGCTCATCGAATCTGGGCAGCACAGACAGAGGTACAAGCCCAGAGACAGCAGAATGTGCCGATAGATAGATGGATGGATGATAGATAGATAGATAGATACTCTCTGATCTACTCCCAGACTTCAGCTCCATGGAGGAGGAAGAGAACACTGTGGACACAGCAGCACAATATATCAGTGCCTGCCACAGACTGAGAGGAGCCTGATACGCCACGGACTCCGATACACTGACCCCCCGGGTTTGTCCCCATTTCTCAACCCCCTGTTTCCCACATGCTTTGGCAATACTAATGTATAATTTAGACCCGCCCAAAAACTTTATTGATTGATAGATATGAGATAGATAGATAGATAGATAGATATAAATAAAAGTTTACATAGATAGAAAGCCTTGCTACACCAATAAGCCCCAGAAAAACGAAGCACCCCGGAACAAGTCAACCAAACCCAGCGTTACCATGCCACCAACCAGTACAGCCTGACCATACCACCAACCAGTACAGCCTGACCATACCACCAACCAGTACAGCCTGACCATACCACCAACCAGTACAGCCTGATCATGCCACCAACCAGTACAGCCTGACCATACCACCAACCAGTACAGCCTGATCATGCCACCAACCAGTACAGCCTGACCATTCCACCAACCAGTACAGCCTGACCATTCCACCAACCAGTACAGCCTGACCATTCCACCAACCAGTACAGCCTGACTATGCCACCAACCAGTACAGCCTGATCATTCCACCAACCAGTATAGCCTGACCAAGCCACTAATCAGTACGGTCTGACCATGCCACCAACCAGTACGGTCTGACCATGCCACCAACCAGTACAGCCTGATCATGCCCCCAACTAGTACAGCCTGACCATGCCCCCAACCAGTACAGCCTGACCATGCCAATAACAAGTACAGTCTGTTTATGCCACCAACCAGTACAGCCTGACCATGCCACCAACCAGTACAGCCTGACCATGCCAATAAGCAGTACAGCCTGACCATGCCAATAAGCAGTACAGCCTGAAACCCTGAAGAGAAATCCAGAAGTCAATGCACAAGAGCAAAGAGGAATATATCAGCAACTGAAGGAACAACATAGGAACATGACAGAAGCTGACAGTATAGCCGAGCCTGCGGCAGGAGTACAAACTGGTCCCATATCTGGAGAACTGACAGATCCTGAGCCGGCACAGACTGAGCGCCCACAGTCTGCTCATCGGACGGCACCGACAGAGGTACAAGCCTAGAGAGAGCAGACTGCGCCAGCAGTGCAACCAGGAGGCCGTGGAGGATGAGGCCCACGTCCTGCTGCGGTGCCCCAAATACTCAGTAAGAGACGTCCTTTTCAGGAGACTGTCTGATCTCTGCCCAGACTTCACCTCCATGGAGGAGGAAGAGAGACTCTCCATACTGCTGGGAGAAGAGGAGAACACAGCGGCCACAGCAGCACAATATATTACTGCCTGCCATAGACTGAGAGGAGCCTGATATACCACGGACTCCTTTACCCCCACCCTGGATGTGTCCCCATCCCCATCCATTTATTTCCCGCTTGCTTTCACAATGCTGGAATGTATTTAGTCCTGCCAATAAAGCTGATTTGAATTTGATTGATAAGCTATCATATAGATAGATATGAGATGGATAGATAGAGAGATATGAGATGGATAGATAGAGAGATATGAGATGGATAGAGAGATATGAGATGGATGGATAGATAGAGAGATATGAGATGGATAGATAGATATGAGATGGATAGATAGAGAGATATGAGATGGATAGAGAGATAGAGAGATATGAGATGGATGGATAGATAGAGAGATATGAGATGGATAGATAGAGAGATATGAGATGGATGGATAGATAGAGAGATATGAGATGGATAGATAGAGAGATATGAGATGGATAGATAGAGAGATAGAGAGATATGAGATGGATAGATAGAGAGATAGAGAGATATGAGATGGATGGATAGAGAGATATGAGATGGATAGATAGAGAGATATGAGATGGATGGATAGATAGAGAGATATGAGATGGATGGATAGAGAGATAGAGAGATATGAGATGGATAGATAGAGAGATAGAGAGATATGAGATGGATGGATAGATAGAGAGATATGAGATGGATAGATAGAGAGATATGAGATGGATGGATAGATAGAGAGATATGAGATGGATGGATAGATAGAGAGATATGAGATGGATAGATAGAGAGATATGAGATGGATGGATAGAGAGATATGAGATGGATAGATAGAGAGATATGAGATGGATAGATAGAGAGATATGAGATGGATAGATAGAGAGATATGAGATGGATAGATAGAGAGATATGAGATAGATAGATAGAGAGATATAGATAGATAGGATATGCATGGATAGAGAGATATGAGATGGATAGATGGAGAGATATGAGATGGATAGATAGAGAGATATGAGATGGATAGATAGAGAGATATGAGATGGATAGATAGAGAGATATGAGATGGATAGATAGAGAGATATGAGATGGATAGATAGAGAGATATGAGATGGATAGATAGAGAGATATGAGATGGATAGAGAGATATGAGATGGATAGAGAGATATGAGATGGATAGATAGAGAGATATGAGATGGATAGATAGAGAGATATGAGATGGATGGATAGAGAGATATGAGATGGATGGATAGAGAGATATGAGATGGATAGATAGAGAGATATGAGATGGATAGATAGAGAGATATGGACATGGATAGAGAGATATGAGATGGATAGATGGAGAGATATGAGATGGATAGATAGAGAGATATGAGATGGATAGATAGAGAGATATGAGATGGATAGATAGAGAGATATGAGATGGATAGATAGAGAGATATGAGATAGATAGAGAGATATGAGATGGATAGAGAGATATGAGATGGATAGAGAGATATGAGATGGATAGATAGAGAGATATGAGATGGATAGATAGAGAGATATGAGATGGATAGATAGAGAGATATGAGATGGATGGATAGAGAGATATGAGATGGATGGATAGAGAGATATGAGATGGATAGATAGAGAGATATGAGATGGATGGATAGATAGAGAGATATGAGATGGATAGATAGAGAGATATGAGATGGATAGATAGAGAGATATGACATGGATAGAGAGATATGAGATGGATAGATGGAGAGATATGAGATGGATAGATAGAGAGATATGAGATGGATAGATAGAGAGATATGAGATGGATAGATAGAGAGATATGAGATGGATAGATAGAGAGATATGAGATGGATAGATAGAGAGATATGAGATGGATAGATAGAGAGATATGAGAGGATAGAGAGATATGAGATGGATAGAGAGATATGAGATGGATAGATAGAGAGATATGAGATGGATAGATAGAGAGATATGAGATGGATAGATAGAGAGATATGAGATGGATGGATAGAGAGATATGAGATGGATGGATAGAGAGATATGAGATGGATAGATAGAGAGATATGAGATGGATAGATAGAGAGATATGAGATGGATGGATAGATAGAGAGATATGAGATGGATAGATAGAGAGATATGAGATGGATAGATAGAGAGATATGAGATGGATAGATAGAGAGATATGAGATGGATAGATAGAGAGATATGAGATGGATGGATAGAGAGATATGAGATGGATGGATAGAGAGATATGAGATGGATGGATAGAGAGATATGAGATGGATAGATAGAGAGATATGAGATGGATGGATAGATAGAGAGATATGAGATGGATGGATAGAGAGATATGAGATGGATAGATAGAGAGATATGAGATGGATGGATAGAGAGATATGAGATGGATAGATTGATTTGTTAGATTCTAATAAGAATCCATTTTATTAATTATCTTCATTATCTAAAAATAATAGATGCAATTATTTGAGTCCTTGAATCTGAAATAAAGAGAATCTACTCAGTTTTCTGAATATTGAGATTCCACATTTGATATGAAAATATTTCCATTAATTGAGCAGCTGACAATGCGCTCTCCAGATGCCGGGTCAAGTAAGCAGTTTAAAAACTCCATTTTCCGCTAACAATAGGGCAATCATAACCCGGCACTGTAGCTAATAGAGAGATGCTGCGCATTGTGCCCGCATCCTCCACCATAAATCATGCATCGTCCATGACATAAAGCGGGTCAACAAGGAACAAGGTTACAGCAGAAAACATTCCATTGTATCCGGATACCAGCAATTGTCGAGTGCATCAGGACGCCGCTCGCGGGGAACGCCACCCAGACGTGACGGTGTTTAGGCATCTTCTCAGAATGGTCTTTTTGTTGTGTGATTTACAGGGAGATGAACGCGGCAGCGGGATCGGTTCACTCCGCCGAAAAACACAGCGCGTTCCAGAAAACATCCAAAATAAACATGATCAGAGCGAGCGGCTCCTCGTCCGTCTCACAACCATCGCTTCTCACATGCAATTAAAAGCAGGCGATCTATCCGCACGTTAAAGGCACCTGAACCGCAGATGCTGCCGCTGGCGCCTTACGGCTGGGAAAAAACACTAAAATATCAGATGATTAGAAAATGATTTCAGTTCAGTTGTTGTCCATTAGCTCGTATTTTTTTAATGGAGATTTTTTTTTTTTTCGATTTTGTTAGAAATGTCAATATTTTTATTTAGAATTTTAATGTCAATTGTTAATACATAATTATTTTTTAATGGAGGTTATTTTAGATTTTGTTAGAAATTGTTGAAAATCTTTATTTTTATTTAGAATGTTCATGTCAATTGTTAATTTTTATTTTAGTTTTTCATAATTGTTTCTACGCTTCATTAATGTAATGAAACATTAAACTTGTGTAAAATTCCAGCACAGAGGACGTCTCGCTCCGGCTCCGCTATCTTTATTTATTTTTCTATCGTCATATTTCATATATTCAGATTCAGAACAAAAACATTTCTTTGTGTTTTTTCTCGCTTTACATATAAGAAATAATTATATAATGCACAGGGATGGGATGACACCTGCTTTCACCGGGCTGTGTTTTGAATTATTATTTAGAATTTTTCAAATATTTTTTATATTCAATTACATTATTTACATTTTTTCTTACAAAAAAAAATCTATGTATTTATTTCAAATCTGTCTCTATCTCATATCGATCTATCTACTATCTATCTAACATCTCATATATATATATATCTTTATCTAAGGTCTATTATCTATCGATCTATCTACTGTCTATTATCTATCAATCTATCTCATATTTATCTATCTCTATATATATATATCTTTATCTAAGGTCTATTATCTATCGATCTATCTACTATCTATCTACTGTCTATTATCTATCGATCTATCTACTGTCTATTATCTATCGATCTATCTCATATCTATCCATCTATCTATCTTATATCTATCTATTTATCTCTATCTATCTAATATCTTCTATCTATCTAATATGTATCCATCTACTGTCTATTATGTATCGATCTATCTAATATCTTCTATCTATCTATCTATATCTCTCATATCGATCTCATATCTATCTATCTCTCGATCTCATATCTATCTCATATCTATCTCTCGATCTCATATCTATCTCTCTCATATCTATCTCATATCTATCTCTCGATCTCATATCTATCTATCTTTCCATGGCAGCAGACTCTCATTGTCCCTGTCATAACCTCCCAGCACAGACTGGTAATTGCTTAGAAATGAGGATTATGATGACAGCAAGTGCGTCGCTGTTTTTCTGTTGACGGATCCATTTTCTGCACTCCCATCGTTCCGGATGATGATTTCTGTAGATCCTGGAGGCCGATCTTATATTAAATGCCACAAATTCAATGTAATTCTCTAATTGCAGCTGAACTTTGAGGCCATAACATAAAAACCAGGCTGGAGTTTACGGCAGAAATACAGAAAAGAAAAGTCCTGCTTTAGGGGATTGAATCTGAAACAAAGTAACTCTGAACCAGGTTCCCGCCTGATGAGACGCGAGGACCGGCGTCCTGCGATGTTTTATGTTTAGACGTTAGAAAAAAGGAAAATTATTAAGTAAATAAAATTTAAGCAAAACAAAATGCAAATTCTTGTCATAGGAATTAATTTCACAAAATAAATTTCCTTCTTTTATTCGGAATGTGCTGTAGATACAGAGCGGTAGAAATTACTTACAGGTATAATACATGGCGCGTCCCCGACGACAGCAAAGAGTTTACATGTCATATGTACAGGATATAAAGTGATGCGCTGGCGGACTCCTGGCGCTGCATATATATATATATATATACTCTCGAGGTCATAGATATCGTCTTTACTTCTATTTATAGATATTTATATAGAGATTTATAGATAGATTTCTTTATACAATCCTATGTACAACAAGCCTCCGAGCGTGAGAGCAGAATTGTAGCATTTTCTCACAAAATTTCCAATTTCTTTATTTTTAATAGAGTTACCGTATCTATTTGGACACATGTCTGGGGTGTCCTGTGTATTACCCCTGTGGGTTCTGTGTATTACCCCAGAGGATCCTGTATATCACCCCAGAGGGTTCTGTGTATTACCACCAAGGGTTCTGTGTATTACCCCAGAGGATCCTGTATATCACCCCAGAGGGTTCTGTGTATTACCCCTGGGTTCCTGTGTATTACCCCTGGGGGTCCTGTATATTACCCCAGAGGGTCCTGTGTATTACCCCTGTGGGTTCTGTGTATTTACCCTGGGAATCCTGTGTCTTACCACCTGGGGGTCCTGTATATTACCCCAGAGGGCTCACTGTCGTATTAACACCTGTGGGTTCTGTGTATTACCCTGGGAATCCTGTGTATCTTACCCCTGGGGGTGCCTGTATATTACCCAGAGGGTCCTGTGTATTACCCCTGTGGGTTCTGTGTATTACCCCCGGGGATCCTGTGTATTACCCCAGAGGCTCCTGTAATATCAACCACAGAGGGTCCCTGTGTATTACCCTGGGTTCCTGTGTATTACCCCTGGGGGTCCTGTATATTACCCCAGAGGGTCCTGTGACTCATTACCCCTGTGGGTTTCTGTGTATTACCCCTGGGTTCCTGTGTAGTACCCCTGGGGGTCCTGCTATATTACCCCAGAGTGTTCCCTGTGTATTACCCCTGTGGGTTCTGTGTATTTCCCCCTGGGAAATCCTGTGTATACCCCTGAGGATCCTCGTGTATTACCCCTGGAGGTCCTGTGTATTACCCCAGGGGGTTCTGTGTATCTACCCCAGAGGGTTCCTGTGTATTACCCCTGGGTCCTGTTAATTACCCCTGGGTTCCTGTGTATTACCCCTGGGGGTCCTACCCCCGGTGATCCTGTGTATTACCCCAGGGATCCTGTATCA